>NW_020273017.1:343712-359515 GCF_003268045.1 Sipha flava
TATAAATCCTCCACATTCAATATTATACTCACAGTTAAAAAAAAATAATAAATAATCGTTATAACTAATAATCCAAAAATGTATAGTTATGTCGTGTATGTAAACTAAAATTATGTGATACAATTTGTAAATATTCTACATAAATCTTGTATTACTCCATTAGTGTATTTATTTATAGCATCCTGTAACACTGTAATTTTTTTTTTAATTTCCAATTTTTTAGCTTATTTACTTGAAATATGCCATTTAGTTTACATAAGAATGGATTTGAAATTCGGTGAAAACTTTACTAAAAATATGAAGATTCAGTTGACTTTTATAAAATGAATTGCTTAGATAACTATGAAAGGATTCACAGGCAAAACACAAAAAAAACTGTCGGAGTTTACATTAGACCTTTTATTAACTTTTTATCTTAATCGATATTCTGGTGGAGTTTACTATCGCCGAGACCAGCGATTCCTAAAGCGTGTTCCGCGGAACCTAAGGTTCAGTGGCGTAGCTATCCTCATCAGCGCCCCGTGGCAAAATATATTTTTTGCCCTACCTAATATAAATTAGACTCTTCAAGCTTTTCAAAACTTTACTGTGACCAAATTTATGATTTTTTCTTTATTATTGGAATGTGTGTGAGAGAAAACTGAAACCATAATTGAATCGCTTATTACAGAAACCCCGTAAGAGACAAAAATTTCGAAACATATTATTTTCTACTTGCTTATATCTTTTTAGTAGACACATCGATTTTGCAGAAGCCCCATCTTATTTACGTGGCCAATTCGCGTCTTTGAAATTTTTGTTTGGAGCAGAAACCCCTATGTAATGTCATGTAATACAAAAAATACAAACAAGTGGAAAATAATATGTTTCAAAATGTTTGTCTCTTACGGGGTTTCTGTAATTAGCGATTCAATTATTATGAATATTATCATGAACGGAACATTCTAAAAATAAAAATGTTCCCTGACTACTGATAAATGGTAAATGATAAATGATAAATCTACACTGTTAATAACAAATTACCATCACTATTTATCGGTTTTTTCGTGCTAACACCATAGACCTTATGTCCTTGTACTACAGGTAGTTGGAGTATGGATGCGGTTCCGGCGTATAATATATAAACAGTGACAGCGCTGTTCGAGGTAGTACATCAACATCGTACACCGCACATATCAGTCAACTAGTATAAGGCTTGTGACTAATACTTATATACAGGGTCCGGCAAAAAACCTCCCATATTTCAAAAAGTAATTGCAAATTAATAAACAAAGATACAGAACAAATTCTTTTATTTTTGAATTACACATAATATGCCATTTTACATTAAATACAATTATTACTTTGTTTTGAACATAACGTCTGTCAAATACCGTCCTTCTTTGCTGATACATTGACGAAGCCTTTCCCGGAAGTTTTCCATTACTCTTTTTGTCATTGCCGGTGTAATGGCAGCCACCTCCTGTGTGATTGCTTCCTTAAGTGTCTGAAGTGTTGTAGGGCGATGTTTGTAAACTTGCGCCTTTAAATATCCCCACAGAAAATAATCACAAGGGGATAGATCGGGTGACTTCGGGGGCCAGGTGATGTCTCCTCGCAAAGAGAGAAGACGTCCAGGAAACAATTCCCTCAAAATGTCTAGGGAACGCCGTGATGTGTGGGCTGTGGCTCCATCTTGTTGAAACCAAACTTCTCCCTCTACATGGTTTCTTGCAATCTGATTTAGGTTAGGTCGAAGGAAAGTCTCGATCATGTGACAGTAGCGATCCGAATTGACCGTTACTCTTAGTCCATTTTCTTCAAAAAAATACGGACCTAACACACCAAAATCAGATACTGCACACCAAACTGTCACATATGGGCTCTGAAGTGATCGTTGATAAAGTTTCTGAGGATTTTCTACTGCCCAGTAGCGGAAATTTTGTTTATTAACAATACCAGACATGTGGAAATGAGCTTCATCAGACGAAATCAAAACATTACCAGCGGGAATGTTCTGAAGAATGTCTTTACACACCGCTCTACGAGTTTCAAAATCTCTCTCACTTAATGCTTGTGTAATCATCATTTTGTAAGGGTGCATATGAAGATCTCTGTGCAGGATTCTTTTTACACTCCTATCAGAAAGTCCCAGGGCAGCTGCATGTTTAACTGCTGAACGCCTTGGAAATTTCTGGATGGACGCCCTCACACGTGCGACATTTTCGGGTGATGTTATGGTCAAAGGTCGGCCAGGCGGTTTTTTCTTCAGTGCAGAACCCGTTGCTCTAAAGTTGGACATCCAAACGAGCATTGTTTTTCTATCCGGAACATAATCATGTCGGCCAAGTTTGAACCGGATGCGAAATGCTCGCTGAGTAGAAATCGCAGAACCACCATTACGGATATACTCCTCTACAACAAAAGCACGATGTTCACCGGTCCACGCCATTGCGCCTACTAAAAATGGCACGTACACCGCTATCGATCGATACCTCTTCCATAGTTGTACCAACACCACAACTCACACAGCGTAAGTTCTAAATACGGGAGGTTTTTTTGTCGGACCCTGTATTTTATGGTTTTAACGACCACTACCCAGGATTTTAATTTATAAACACAAACATTTCTTTTTCTTCGAATCAAGTATTTAAATATAAAATAAAAATACTAAAAAAAGATATTCAGAATACGTAGCTATTTGAATATATTTTTTTAAATATATATTTAGAATAGTATTGGAATGCTTTACAGCACCGGTTAGCCTCCACGGAACGCAAACCATAAGGTTTCCGTGATCGTAAAAATAAAAGGTAACCGATGCCGTAGACCGCGTTGAACAGTCCACCACGAAACCGTTAAATATCGATATCATTCTAACCGATGATTTAATGACGTTTTTAATTGTTCCGTGCAGGTGTTTTCGCGACGCGTTTCGTTCTCCGTTTCTTCCGTTGCCGTTTTGAATTCCGGCGCGGCCCTGATAAACATTCCGTTACCATTCTACATCGATCGCGCGTTACATCGATATCCGAGTCCTGTTTGTTTTGCAACCCGTCCGGATGCGATTTATTCGCTACGGTAATCCCGTCGACCGTTGTTCCCCGCCGTACGATATTATATCGTTAACGGGCCGTCGCCGTGCTCCGATAGCGGTGGCGATACGTGCGCGGTTTATATCGACGTCGATAGTGAGATTATCGAACGATTTTTCACGTTCCATGTTCGTTACCGCTCACCGCTGCACACTTCCGTTTTGCAGCTGTCGTTGCCGCCGCCGCTGCTGCTGCTCCTGGTGTCCGGCGGTCTGGTTCTCCGAGCAAAACAACGTCGTCGTATTGTTGTATATATATTATAGTACCGCGCTCTCTCCCGTTGCAACGGATACCCGACCGCGATCGTATCGACAATAAACGGTAAAAAAAAAAAAAAAATAAATATATATTTTAATCGAGTTTCCCGTGACGGGGCCGCCCCCGCGTCAGCTCCGGTCGGTCATCCAGTACCGTCCGGCCATCGTTGTTACGCGGTCGTGTGTTCTCGTTTTTTTCCTTTTTTTTTTTTTTTTATTTATCAATATTTTCAGTATTTATTTTTTTTCGTGGAAATACGCTACGACGATGCCGAACGAGAAACCAAACGCTCCGATTTCTCCGGCGGACGTATGACCGCTACGCCTTATGTTCTCCGATTGTCGTCACGATTTTCGCATCGCACGTCTAGCAATTGGTACGTAATGGTCAACAATTTGACGTCCAGGTATACACGATATCGTAACATCACGGTGTTCCGTAATAGAACATCGCCCGCGGCGGTAATCTTATGGCGATCTCCTTTCAATTTCCCTCGTCCTCACGTCAAGGATTCTATTCGGTTGTCTTGGTTCGTCCGTCCGTCTTGGGTACCTATCGCAATCTCTGTAAGACAATAGAGCTAAAATTGTTTCGAAACCGACGTAGCCTAGAAACCTGAGAAACACCTTCCTAAATACCAATGCGAGTGTGATATTTTGATCGACAATTTAAGACGTTTTAAGTGCATTAGACGCGTATGTATTGTATGATTTGTTTTGATAAGATATTATTTTGAACACTCGAAAAAATAAAACTGCCAATAGGTATATTGATATATTTTCTGCTTCTCAAACATGCACTTACCCTAAACTCATAGTAAAGGTAATACATAATAAAAGACTCGCATAGTCAAACACTACTTGTTAATAAAGTGAAAAGTACAAAAAAATTCTATTGTTAAATAAATCAGTCTGTTTATGTTTTATTTAATGTATAATATAAATTATATATTGATATGTCTTAGCAATAATCGGTAAGGAAAAAAAAGTAATAGACCATCGTTATTATTTCCTTATACCTCATTAATTGGTATTTAAGTCAGTGTTTACAAAGTTTGAAAATGATATAGGTAACTAATTGAATGGAAATAGTTAAGTAATATTCAATATTTTTTTTTTTTTTTTTTTTGTTGATAAGTTTATATTTCGTTATATAGTATTTTACCTGATTGGTATAATAATTTTTATTTTATACATTTTAAATTAATATTTATTTGACCAATTTTACAGTTTTTTTTAAGAATACATGAAATTGATCAATGTTGATCAACTAATTAAAATTAATTAATTTCTATAAAATCATTACATAGAAATAATAACTAAGTTACTATCATATTAAATCACTACATACCTTATGGCTAATTGTATTTAAGTAAATCTATATATTTTCAATATTGGAATTCAAGGTTAAATTTATTTAATGATAGTATCTAACCTAGCCTAACTTATAAATTATATTTTGTACTTAAATAAAATATAATATGTAAGTTTAAAATTTTACTAATTTTAATAAGTTACATATATGATAAAAATTATTTTTTTTTTCTTAAAACAGGACATTTTTATAAACTGTTTATTTGCTTTATAATTTTATGACATTAGCTTAAAATGCAGGTAATATGTAATTATTTAGATACTTTATACTTATGATCTTTTGTATTCTATACATTTTTAACTACATAATTAGTATTAGGTATTAGGTAAAACAAGCAAAATGTAATAAAACTAAACTATTACTTATTGAATTTTGGTTATAATTAGTATTATATGCTTACTTTTTAAAATTTGCTAATTTTAGACAACATATCAGCATAGGTGGACATCGGGAAGGCTTAGACCCCCCCCAAATATCTTAATAGCCCACCAAAATCGAAACTTTATTAGAAATGTTATTCGTTGTTTTTATAATTTTTGTTCGTTTTTTTGAAAATTGTAAAATAAGTAATAATAAAAAACTATTTACAATAGCATTAACAATACCAATTACATAGTTTTGCTACTTGTAAAAGAAGTTTCAGTGCAATGAAAAAAATAAAAACTTGGTTAAGGACATCGTTGGTTCAAGATAGGTTCAGCGATCTTTCAATACTATATATTAAAAAGATATATCGAAAAATATAAAAAGCAATGATATTTTGAATATCTTTGCTGATACAAATAGATATTTGTCATTAAAATAAAATATTAATTATTTTAAAAATAAGTATTTAGTGTTTTTTTTTAATACAATTTAAACATATCTATATTTTTAATGGTAATAATTATTACTTGTGCATGGGAAGGTGGTATGGGGGTGAAGACCCTGCGGGTTATTTTACATTGAATTATTATAACCCCCCAAAAATTCAACCAAATATCCACCTATGTATATCAGTTTTTACAACTTAAATTTAATAGTGATATATGATATTATCACACATGAATGATTTTAAACTAGGTATTCGTAAAAAAGCCATATGTTAATTTAATTTAAAAATGTATCAAAAAAAAATAAACTTTACCTTCCCTTGTATTAAATTTCTATAAAGGACAGTTTTTATAGATTCAATTGTATTATTATAACATACCAAAAATGTATATGTTATTTTAAATTACAAATGGTAGTTGTCAAAATCGGTATGTATCAAAAAAAAAAAAAAAAAATCAGCATAATTGTTTTTGTTTCCCAAAAAATATAGAATATTATGTTATAACTAGGGAACGGATTTATATGTAAATGCATATTTTTATTAAAACGAGATATTTAAGATTCGATAAGAAACGTTTATGATTTAAAACATTCCTATTAAAATTATGATACTTTTATTTTACATATTTTTACATATTTTGGTATAATTACATATTTTTACATATTTCACTAATTTTTAAATATTTTTAAACATATTTTTATCATTTAATCATTCATACGTCTTCTTCGTACGAAAATACAAGAAATTATTTCAAAATTAGATCCAGAAACTTTTATCGCTATTGGAAAAGCTCAAAATATTATGCAAAATGAAACATTGAAAATAATTTAACAAAACTATTAATAAAAAATATGACCCCAAATGATAGTATGCAAATTGTTGAATCAGCGATTAAAACTCGTAAGGAGACCAATAGATGTCGTAAAAAAGAAAATTCATGCTATTACAGAAAAAAATTCCAGGCAATATTGATTTTAAAACAATCAATGACATAATGAATGGCAGACAACCTTTTAAAAATTTGGAATTATCGCCTTCTGATAGTATGCACTTGAAATATGCTTTTAATACATCGGTTGATGTGAAACGATAATTTAGCCGTTTTAAAAATATTTTGATACCTAATAGGCGACATTTAACATTTGATAATTTACAAGATATTGTAATAATACAATGCAACAAATCTTTTTGATAATTTAATAATAATAATCACTTTTTTTTTAAATTTTTTTTCCCCACATATTTGGATGTTTTTAGCACATATTTAATATATTATACTTACATATATATGTACATATTTCTGTATTTTTATTACATATAAATCCGTTCCCTAGTTATAACATTAATTATGAATTAATTATGAATTTATGATTTTATTCATGTATAAAAAGTATACATATTGGTTTAGAATAAATCCATAGTTTATAATGCATTTAAATGGTTGATTAATTTATTTTATATTAATATTTTAGTTAATTTATATAGAGTTTTTTATTGGAGATTAATAAAATTTATAATAAATAAATAGTTTATGAATAATAGTATACTATTACCATATTCATTAGTAAATATTATTTTTTTTATAGTGCTTATGTAAGACAATATAGCATGAATAAAATTTTAATTTTTATGTTTTGTATTTTATTACATGGTCAATAGAAATAATTCTGTCACATTATAGTATCTTACATATTGACTTTCAATAATGATATAAATTTTAAAATGTGTTTAATATTTTAATGGGCATAATGATTATTTTTTTTCCAATAATTAAAATTAAAAATATGAGTAAAAATATATACATACACATTTTTAAGTAGTTGTTAGTAAATCGTAAGTCATATTCTTAAATATAGGATTATATTATTTTATAAGATAAACATTTTATAAAAAATATCATTATGTTCCATTACTATTCATATGTTTTCAATCATGGAAGGTACATTATTAAAACTGACGTGTCAATACATTTTTTGTTTTGATACTATTACAATTAAATATTTTAATTATTTGTTATTATGTGGCTGAGCTATTTTAGTTAATAAGTATTCCAACTCATTATCTTTTTGAACACTGCGTAAATACTTTAATATCAAAATATTAAGTATGGACTTTAATTTTATTTTTTCTATATATGTAACACTTAAGGTTTTTCTAAATTTTATATTTTATGAATGGATGATGTTTATAATTACTTTCTATTTACCTAGTTTTATACTATAATTGGATAAGGTGTTGGAAAGTACTAGATATGGTCCAGTTGCAACAGTGGTATGACAAGTTACCTATCAACATTATATTACTTTTAGCATTATTTTCTCCTTATAAATAATTTTTTATTATACATACCACTTAATATATATATACTATGTTGTATCAAAGTTTCATTAGCATAAAATTAGATTGTATGAAATAATAATTTTGTTTTCTGTATTTAAAGGATGTTAACTGTAAATAAAAATGGCTCTTCCTAGTGATGGAGATGATAAAGAATGGCTTATGAGCCTTTTAGTAGATGTTCAACTAGAACATTTCCATACTCGAATTATCGATGAACTTCAAGTAAGTTATAATTGTCAAAATGTGTACACAGTTGATAGTTAAATAATACAATTTACATAATATTTTTTTAATGTCTTGTTTTATTGTTAGATAACTAGACTGTCTCATTTTGAATATGTTAAACCTGAAGATTTGGAAAATATCGGTATTAGCAAACCAGCAGCTCGAAGATTATTGGAAGCTGTTAAGAAGCGAAAAGGTGCTGAACGGAGATATAAAATTTTATCAATTTTGGGTGGAACTCAAGCTAGCAAACACTCAACTGGAACTGTAAAAAAGCATGCTTCTACTACTCAAATTACTCAACCATCAGCTTTATCTCTTACTTGTTTAATTCTTGAAAAGGATATCAAGTAAATCTTTATTTTATTATTAAATTATATATTTATTAATATTAATACTAATTTTTTTGTTAAGGTTATCTGAAAAAATTGGTGATGGTTCCTTTGGCATTGTGAGTCGTGGAGAATGGACTACTTCAACTGGACAGATCCTTCCAGTTGCTGTCAAAATGCTAAAACAAGATGTACCATCATTGCCACAAATGTTTGAAGATTTTGTTAAAGAAGTTCAATCCATGCACACATTAGATCATGTGCACCTTATTAAGTAATTAAGTTGCACATATAGTTTAGCAATTATATAAAAATAAAAGTTAAATCTTCATTTAACTAAGTTACTTTGTTTATAAAAAAAGTATTATATTGGTAAAAATAGGTATTTCTTATTACAAATCATACAATTACTTATAGTAGAAGTAGGTTATTTTTGTTAATTAAAAATATTTACCACATTTGCTATTATTCTAGCTTTGAATGAGTTTTCATTAATGATATATTATTAAAACGGTACTTATGTCACAGTTTGCTTTATAAAAAGAAAACATTAATATATTATAATGTATTGATTTTAAATTAAAAGGACAATATTTATGAATTATGATAATATTTGGTTTAATAATATTGCCACTGTTTTTTTTTAATAATAAAATAAAAATTATGTTTACAAATATCAAATAAATAATTACTGTATTAAAATATTTAAGAAAGTGAGCGAAGAAATATAATTTATTTATGAGTTATATTTGTTATTAATGTAATTATTATTTTATATACAATTATTTTCAATGTTATATTTACTATTAAATTTAATTAAGGTTGTATGGGATTGTTTTAACTCAGCCAATGATGATGGTTACTGAACTAGCTCCTTTAGGAAGTCTAAGAGATTATTTAAGAAAACAATGTGGCCATATTTTGATAACAGATCTATGGGAGTATGCTTTACAAGTGGCTACTGGCATGGAGTATCTAGAGAAAAAACGATGCATACATAGAGATTTGGCATGTAGAAATATATTACTTACCACACCTCATCAGGTACAGTTATTATTTATCAATATTATAGATACTGTAATTATAAATAAACAATTTGTTTTTTAGGTCAAAATTGGTGATTTTGGTCTCATGAGATTATTGCCAATGGAAGAAGATTGTTATGTTATGACTGAACGGCGTAGAGTACCATTCCCTTGGTGTGCACCTGAAAGCTTACGTACACGACAATTTTCACATGCTTCTGATACATGGATGTATGGTGTAGTACTTTGGGAAATGTTTACTGGTGGAGAAGAACCTTGGGCAGGTCTTGATGCTTCTCAAGTACTTTCCAAAATTCTTCGAGAACGAAAACGTTTAGAGCAACCAGAAGCTTGTCCGATAAATTTGTATAGATTAATGCAACAAGTTAGTAATTTATTTTTACGCATATAAATTAAATTACATTTTTTTCCTTTTGTAGTGTTGGATTTTAGACCCTGGTGAACGTCCAAGTTTTAAAAGTATAAGAAATTATTTAAAAAGTAATTCGCCAAACATAGTCAAAGCTACATCAAATTTGGTAGCCAGTGAATTTAGTGATGAGCCAAGCAGAATGAATATAGAAGAAGGAGATAAGATAATTGTAATTGATGGTCAACCTGATCATTTCTGGTGGAAGGGACAAAATTTGAGGACTTATCAAATTGGAAATTTTGCAAGGTAAATCATTACTAATAATTTATATGTATAGCGATAAAGATTATTTTTAAAATTAAATACATTTATATAGACGATCAGTTGATCCAATGAGACGGAAAGCATCAGATGACATTAGCAAACCCTTAAGAAATTCTTTTATACATACTGGCCATCACGGCGATTCTAGTGGAAACAATTGGGGTTTTCATGATAAAATCGATAAAGTTTATTTGAATAATCCTATGGATCCTCCAGATTTATTAGGAGGTCCAAGAGTGGTTGAACCAGGCCCTCCTATTCTGCCAAGTCGAAAAAATACTAGTCCCAAAAAAAATATAGATGTAGTCGAAAAAAATTTAAGATGTAAAGCAGAAAAGTCCAAAAATACTGTGCTTACATCTATTCTTCCAAGTAATAGACAATTTAACTACTCTAAGCTTCCAGATAATCGTAAAAGGAGCTTAAGACCTGCTCCTGGTAGACCTCCAGGCCCATTTCCTCAGTTTTCTACTGGTGAACAAGTTTTAGTCGATTTAGATGGATGTACTCCACCCCCAGTAAATTATAACAACAGTAGTACTTCATCCATGAACTCAAATTTATCTATTCTAGACCAACCAATTGATGTTGCAGAAAGTAAACATTTTTTCCTTTTATTATAATTAAACTTTTATATAACTATTGAACCTTATTATTTTTCAGCTGATAATTCTTCTGAACCTTTTGATTATCATCATTCATACTCGAATGTCAGCGGATTGTTTTCATCTGAACAATCTACTGATCCATTTGATACTTCAATATTTGATACTGCTACTGGAGCTGTTCATAATTTTCCTTCTTATTCTGATATACCTAATATACAAGCAAATGAGCCTGTGATGGATAATACGCCCAAACTTGATATGAATTTTATTGCTGAACTTGAAAAAAATTTAGGTAAAAAAGAAGCTCAAGCCAACACTAATAATCAAGTTGTTTTGGCGCCTCCAAATGTTGTTCCAAAAAAATTGAATACAGAACATTTAAATTCAGCTATTCCTCGACCATCAAGCTCCATTAGTACACACTCAAATAGTGCTAGTGTTAGTTATTATTCAACCACTGATCTTGATATGTCATCATTTATCTCCAAGTATGATTCAGATCCAATCTATGCAGCAAATCTAAATATGGCAGAAAATAAGGTTAAAGAGCTGTGTATAAGTGATATACCATCAAACAAAAACACCAACAACACTTCTTCAAATTGTTTTAGAAATGATTTGTATTCAAATAGAAAGACTGATAATTTAACTGTTGCATCAAATTATAGCTCACCATATTATAGTCCTCCGGTAGACATGTCTAGATATTACAGTCAAACTCCTAACATGTATCAAATTGTTCCAGAGCCAAATACAGTAATTATTAAAAAAAAAATATATATTTTCTGATTGCAAATAATGTATTAATTTTTTTTTTTTTTTTAGTCCGATTCATCAGTATCACAGCTTTGTAATTATTTCAATAATTCAGTAACTGAAGAAGAATGTTTAGATGCTTTGGAGGCAACATCTTGGAATTTTCAGGAAAGTGTGAAACATCTAAAAATTAATAATTTATTGAGGTTAGTAAATTGATAACCAGTGAAAAGAACAATTTAATAAAAATAAAAAAAGTGTTATAAACGATATTCTTGTGAATTACATTATAACTGGTATTTTTAGATTAGGAATGGCATCCAGAGAAGCTTGTGTAACTGCTTTAAACAACTGTAATTGGAATGTGGAAGAAGCTGCTTCTACTCTATGTGATACTGTTTGATCTACTACTTGTGTAATGAAAATATTTTTCTTCTCATACCAAGAAACAAATATTTTATTATTCCCTAAGGGAAATGTTAACTATTGAATTTATTAATTTGTGTACTATATATATTAAAATTAAGTATACCTGTGATAAAAACTATTTCCATGTGGACCTAGGTTATTTATTTATAGCCATCGAAACAAATATAATTTAAGTTAAACAGTTGTAATATTATAATTATAAATTAATGTTTTCAAATCAAAATTTCACAAAATATTACTATAAACCTTATATTTTATTATTTTTATTATTTTTGTATAAAATATTGTTACATTTTTTTTTTAATTATCTTTATGTTTAAATTAGCTTCATTCTACATACCAGTTCTTATTATGTTTAATTATTTCATTGGACTAAATATTAGTCTGTATAGAGCCAACTTAAGTTTAATTCGACAATATTTATTCAATAACTTTTATTAATCAGTATTTACTTATCATTACCTATTACTACTTTTATCATGTATTATCAAATCGATCAAAAGTCCTGATTATGTATTTTAAATTTCTCCTCAATTCAGTATTTTATTTAAAATTATTCTGTTTGGGTAATATTGTAACTATATAATGCATATTCATTTGCATTTATTATCTTACAAATACTTTTTATGACTTCTATGAGAACAAATTTTCTATTTTCAAGTATTTGTCTACTTTAAAATAAACTATTGATGTAAACATATTAAACAAGTTATAAACCTAATCTTAAATTATGGTACCCAGAAACAATGTACAATTTAACATAATAGGTATTTGAATTGTCTACAAGTATTATTGTAAATAACAATGATGCAGAAAGTTAGTTTTTGTGTCCTTCCTTATAATATCTAGATTACCTGTAAGTTTTATTTTACTTTTTCCTTGTATACAAAATGCATAATCGAAAATAATAAATGTTGATATTTTAAATATAAATCATCACAAATCTTAATGTTAGTATGAAGATTATTAATTATACATTTAGATTCTCCAAAAATGTATATATGATAAAGTAATACTGTGTTTGTCCGATTTAATTATTATTAATTTTTTTTTATGAACATTGTATTACATTTTGTTGTTGAAACACTAAACTATTTGTGATTTAAACTGTCTTTTAAGTTTCATTAGATAGTGTTTATTTAGTCGAATTTACTACTCATTAATAATTTTGGTCTATAATTATCTATAAAAAATAGACTATGTGAAACTCTGTTAAATTATTTACGCTGAATGAAATTGTTTTTAAACTATTTGTGTTTATATCTTGTGATGGAATTATATACATACATCTTATGTTAATTAGTTAATACTGTATATTGTTTAAGAATCAATTAATATTCTGATAAAATAAACTTTTATTCAGTTAGTAAAAACGCTTAGTTTTCTTGATTTATGAAGTAAATAAAAATAACTATTCAATTTGAAAATGATAAATAAGCTTATCAATTAAAATTAATCAGGTTCATGAAAGTTCATATTTTTATAACTAAATTGTTATATTGACTTATTTTTGTTTCCCTGATTTGCATCATTTATTATGTTACTGTCAAACTTTGAACCCAATTAAAAATGTTTTGATAATGGTTAAATTGTGTTATCAGAATAGTAACATACATTTGGGATTTCTAAAAAAAAAAAAAAATAAATTAAATTGATTGATGTGTTAAGAATAATTTTGTTTAAAACATTTAAAATCAAAATAGTAATTGTTCTGAACGTGAAGAAAGACGAATAATAAAAAAAAAGAATTGAAATAATAGAATAGTTTTTTACTTCATTTCATAAATTATAATAACATCAAAACTGGTTATTTACGATTGTGATATCTATGAATAAAACATTTATTATGATAGAGAGATTTCTGATTATTTCATGTTAATTTAAATATTGAAAAATTATTTGAGGATTTTAATAAATATTAATTTAATGATTTGATTCAAAATCAAATTATGTGATACTGAAAATATTCATGTCGAAGATCTAAATAAAATTTTTTTTTAAGCGCATGATGTTAAATTGGTGAGTTAAATATATCATTACAAATAAGATAAAAAAGTTTCATAACTGTTGAGAATGTCGCAGGTGTATTTAACTCAAATATTAAGCGATGTGAAATAAATGTCCTCGCCGTTGAACATAAAAACCAAATGATGTCCGGTATGTTTCAAAACGTTGCGCGTTTTATTTTTTATACATTATTTTTATTGCGAGCCTTGAACAAAACGCTACTACTTCCGAGCCACCGATCCTTGAAACGAAAATTACTGGCGACGTCGTTTTTTTATTTTTCATCAGATAAGTTGTTGCCAGGGGTTTATGGACAAAAGAAACATATTTTTCACGAAATACACTTTGAACAGAAAACAAAACAAAACTCGACATAGCAATTTTCACGGGAAAGTGGCGAGTGGGTGCTGCCAGAGTCACCAATGTTAATCTTAAAGTTGCGCCCCACCATCGGATCCATCGACGAGTATTTAACGTAAAAGCTAAGGCGTCGAGACAACATGACAACCAAAGTTTCTGGGGACCGGCGAACGTTCTTAAATCGTACGAGGAAACGATTAGAAGCCTCGACTGGTCTTCTCGCCCTTACCACGATTGCGACACGCCAGAACGAGTGTTGGGCAACGAAATCGCGGACGACCGGTTTTTTTCCACGGTTATTGCGTATTCGTTCGGTTGTATTCCTTCACCGCCGCCGCCGCCGCCATCGTCGTCGTCCTCCGGTCTATGGCCAACCTGTTTGTGCCGCTCGGGCGGTTGGCAGCAATGACTTGTTGCGGCCGCGATAGTAGAGTTCACGCGGAGGTTACGTTCTTCGCGTTTATCTAATCATAACGACGTCCTTGCACTGCCACCAGTTACTTCTCCCGCGCTCGCCGATAAAACGTTATTTTTATTTCCCCACCGTCCGCTCCCGGCGAAATTCGAACTCTGCACGAGGCTCATTCGTACCCGTCACTTCCCGTCGACCGGTAACGCGCAGCGCTCATACCTACACGTACGTCCGGCCCGCAGTTCCAGTACCGTTTCGAAAATGTCCGAACCCAAGAGGTCGAAACTGTCATCGTTGGCCCAACTCAAGAACTTCACCGTCGTGGTGGCCGACACGGGCGATTTCGAAGGTACGTACAACGACCGTCGACAAAATCATTCTCGTTCGTCCCCCGCAGCCGGACGGATCGCCGAGCGCTAAGCGTTCCCGGAAAACGATTTCATCGTTTTTCGGTCGTGCTCGTGGCGCCGCGCCTTTCACCGCGGGCCGGTTGCACGTTCCGTTTGTCCGCAACACGCGGGCTTCTAGAACCGTTCATCGACTTATTGTTTTCGCGGGCAAAAGTGAAAGTAGTCCCCGTTCGCAGAGCTTCCCTCCCGACCGCTGTACGATCGTGTGCCCTGCACTGGTACGCGTCCGTTTCCACCGCGACCTGTTCGAAATGAAAACAATGACCTAGGTTTGCGACCGAGTTACGGCTGGGCCTACCCGCAACAAACGTTCTACGAAATGGCTGTCCTTGTGTGTTTCGATCGTTTGTTTTTCGGTCTTGTCGCGGCATGTTTTCGTCGACTGTACGAGGACCCAAGGAAACGCGTTTCTTAATCTAAATGCCCTTGAACTTTGTAGGTACCGTCATCATTTTTAAGTATTTTATAATACTATGCATCATATTATCAACATAATGATCAATTATATATTTTTTTTACATAATTCCAGAAAACTCCTAATAAGTTGTGGTGGGTATTAATGGATGGTCATTATTATTTTGGTGAATGATCATTGATATCATTAGTATCACTTGATTTTAGTCATTACATTTAGAATTATAACTCCATTCCTCGCTCGTTCTTTATTATATTTACAATTACC
>NW_020273018.1:0-5544 GCF_003268045.1 Sipha flava
AAGGTAGATAAAATGATAGGTCAGTTTCTAAAATATTCGAAACAATACCTCTGATAGATAAAAAGACGCTGTGATACCCGATTGAGCAAGGTCGTTATCGGCCGACCATTTTGACGACCCGCTTGAGTACAGTAAAAAAAAATAAAATATTGTGTACAACAGGGATCGCCAACCAGTCGATCTTTTTAGGAATATAGGTCGATCGGTATAAAATTTAATTTTACCACTATCGATCGATCGAGTAAAATAATCAGATAATCGGATAATGGGAAAATTAGATTATTATTATGAAAATACAATGAATAATTATTCTTTGGAGCTTAGACCTTTTTTTTTTTTGCTCATCACAAAAATCTCTTCCTAAATACTTAAATTCTTTTGGATGTCGATCACCAGGCTCATTTTTTTGAAAAGTTTGGCGATCCCTGGTGTACAATGTTGTCAGATTTTTACTAGTATGTATTGTAGATTACTAATAGGAAACTAACTATTAGCCGAAGAAAATGTCGCTATCGATTGATGGGTACAACGGAAATTTAAAATAACTTCGATAGATTGAAAACTAGAATTTTATCTACAACGACTGCACTGTTATTGTAAGTACCTACGCTCAGTGGCGTATTTAGGAATTTTGCTAGGGGGGGGGGATAAAATATATAATAATACATCCTAACACCCATAAATTCGTACATAATATACATTTTTAAAATCCCCTAACTTGTTACCTATTGAGGTTAGTGTGGATCAAGGCAAAATAAGAAATAATCTTTATAATTACCTCATCATTTTCCAAACAAATTTTTTTATTTGTACTAAAATAAGAAAATAAAGTTTTTTTTGTTTTTGAGTATTACTCATATTGTCTTAAAACTTCACAGTTACAACTTACAAGACGCAAAAATTAAAGTCGAACAATAGTCAATTCGGCAGTAAGTCAGTACTCGGAATGGCGCGGCGTCGCTATCCGTCAACGTCCAACGACCGTACATATCTACTTTTAACGAATCACGATATCATACGATAAAATATATATATATATATAGCTATACATTAGCCATAAATCTACTAGTAACAAATTTTCTAAAAATAAACCCGCCCGGCCGCCCTATGGTTAATCCACGGTCTTCATGGTCATTTTGTTTTGTTTACCGATTGCTTATCGGGTTTATTATAAACACTCTTGCATGAAAAATAATTCGCAGAAACGTACAAAATACAGTACACCATAATATAGGTATAGTTTTTGTTGCCTGATAGTCGTACATGCCGCCAACGATAAACGATTAGTGGCGATTAGTATATCAGACTATCAGAGCGGTACAATTACCACGACTAGAACATTTAGAAAAAAGAAAACATACATGCTTGAAAGTAATATCATATTAAAAATATTAGAGAAAATGAGACAACTTATAGCTACCTAGGAAAAAAAAAAAGGTCAAGGGGGGGGATCTATCCCCCATATCCCCCCGTAAATACGCCACTGCCTACGCTGTAAATAATAGTCAGTCTGTTCTGTTGTCTCGTGTCCTCGTGTTGTATTCCTAAATAACGTGTATTTTGCAAATTGAAATGAAAAATAATGAAATAAAAATTATTTTATCCGAGAGAGGCAAAGAGTTAGCTTATGTCGGAGCTTTCAAATATAGGTTTATTGGGATTAGGAAAAATGGTGGGTTATTGAAATATTCTACAGTACAAAGACGGCAACTTCGCACCTATTTTCGTGCTCAATCATGTGATTTTTGAGTTTTTTTTTCCTATTTTTTGATTGTAACTGTGCTTAATCGGGTTACGAAAAAGATCAATCGTGCTCAATCGGGTTCCAGCCAGGACGCATCTGTCCGTCACGAATATTTTAGAAAATTTGAGAATAATTCTCGTCAATTATCAAATTGTACCCAACAATATTCGATATGTACTAAAATGTTTTATAATTTACGAGTAGGTCGTTCGGAATTTTATGCATTTACATATATTCGGTGGTTAATTGTATTATGTGCTTGGTAAGCGCAACATACGTTTCACGACACTGTGAAATTACGGTGTAAAAGTTTTCGGAACATATTTTTTACATAGACACACAACCTTTGTTTTAAAATGATTTTCATAGCGATTTTAATTCTCAAACCCGTATTTTCATGACCATTTTTGTATATTATTATTTTCATGATTGCGTTTTAAAGCTCCAAGTTCAACCCTAAACCTTTATCGTCAATCGTTAATAGATTTAATGTATCGTTTTAATATTGCATTTAAGTAAAAATAAAAATTAAATAAACATAAAAAAATAGTGTATTATTTATTAATGGTGCATTAATGTACAATATATGTAAAAACAGTTCCATTAAATCCGATAAATAAATTTATTGTGTATTTAACATTTGTTTTGGCCAATGTGTTGTGGGTCCTCGGCTGCAAAGCGTATATCTATGACCCAATTTCGGGTGATCAACGCTCTTATCGGGCAATCGGGGTCAAGTCTCCCACACTCTAGTCACCTAAGTGACTCTAATTGCATACACACAGTAGTGTAGTCAGGATTTTTAAATGTAAAGGGCTAAACACTTTTTTGAGCAGGTTAGATAAAAGAGGATTAAAAAATTCCCCCTTCACCTCTCACCACCATCACCAAGTTCACAAATATATTTCCAGAATTTTAAAATAGTTTTCATAATATTTATTATAATATAATTTGTAGTAATAAATTAACGGTAATGAGATGCGGTAACATTGCCGTGACACAGTAGCGTGGCGAAGGGCTATATTTGAGGCACGTGCCTCAGTTTGAGGGGGGGGGGGGGGTAGGTGTCCTATCTCACAAGGGACTTGGGTCCTATCTCACACTAAGAAAAGATTTGCTAAGTTACCATACATTCATTTAAATACTCGTAATTATAATATTGGATCGTAGTGCAGACGTGCAGTACCTACTAACACTCGCCAGTCGCCACACGGCATACGGATACGGTACAGATAAAAATTACAATTATTGTACAATTAAATATTAATGTATAATAATATTGTATAATATAATATTAATGTATAATAATATTGCGATTTGTGGTATATCAGGTCAATGATTAATTATTGTCTTTGGGCAACACTGATTAGCAATGTGTCCACACAGTATTTTTGTACCTAATGATAACATAAAATTATCATTAACACTATTATTGTAATATTATTATCTTAGTTTCTTATTAGTTATTTATAGAAATCGGTTACTGGTTAGTATTCACTAATTCACTATTTCCATACACTTTTTTCATTCTTCGCTAGTCGTTACATTAATCAGTAATCAAAATTTATATTTTACAATGCTTACAACTTGTGTAAGTTGTGGTCGCATTCGTGATGTAAGTATTAATACTACTAATTGGCAAAGACATGTTAATGCTTGCAAAAAGCGAAAATTATCACAAAGTTCTAACAACAGAACACTGACAGAATTTTTGATTCCAAAAAAACAAAAAACTCATCAGGATAATGGTAAGTTTTTCAAATTTAATAACTGTTGGGAACATAAGCGTGTGCAGACATAACTGGCAGGGTAGTCAAACATAATACATTATCATTTAATATTAACAAAAAATTTGCATTCGTAACTTCATTTAACTTAAAAACTATATTTCTCCAGTATTCTTACATTTTTTTTAACGTTAACTAATGTTTCGAAGTGGTTGAAAATAGTATGTTTATTTATTATTGTGATCATATTGAATATTTTGGTGAGGGTGGGAAGTTTCACAGAATAGTCAAGTACCTACCCTGACTACCCCGTCTGCACGCTTATGGTTGGGAATAATAATAACCTCCATTTTTGAGATCATAAAGTATGATGACTATGAAGGTGAAATATTGTTGTATAATATCCATGTATTAATTTAAAAATCAATATTGATTGTATAATTATTTTTTGAATCAAAGATTTCAGTAAAATTATTAAAGAAATACATGTTAATAACACTGTTGTAACAACAAACATCAGTAAAGAAAACGAAATCGAATGTAACAATACAGGTAATATATTATTAATAAAATGTTTTGATTTTATATAATATAATAGAATATTAAATGTGTATTTTGAAATTTCAAATAGAAGATTTTAGTGAAAATATTGATGGATCATTATATAATAAACATGAAGGTATTGATTTAAAAATTGTTACTGAAGATACCATTCCTACAGGTTAGTATTAATTTCAAATTTATTGATTACTAAATATTGATAAATATTGATACAAATATTGGATTAATAAATAAATTCTATGGAAATGTAGTTATAATTGTTATAAATATCCATATATTAACTTTAATACATTGTACTTACACTATAAATAGATAGTCATCATTGCTTATTTAGCTATAGAACCAAAGAATTCATTTTTTATGGTTTTACTATTTTTATCACACAATTAATAATTAATTTATGCAAAAATGTACTTATGCTCAATTTATGCAATGTTAATTTTAAATAGAAATGCATTTATTAATTTATTACATGATTTATAATAATGATTTTAAGTTTTTTTTATAAATTATATTATTTGTATGTACATGAAAGACTGATTAACAATATTTTTTATTACTAAGAAGATTGTCATATCTATTTAAAATGTTATAATTATATTGGTTAGTTTATTATTTTATATTTAGAAGACAAATTAATTTAATATAAAATCATGTTGAAATTAATATTATTTTAGCTTTTGTTGCATTTGTAACTTGCTTTTAATATTCTAAATCTTGTATTGTTTGTAATATATAGGAGAGGTTTTTATTGATGCTTCTAATAACAACAACAACTCTTGCTTTGAAGAATATATGCCAAAGACATTCAATAATGATCCAGCTCTTATTCCAGAAAATGTATCTTCTAATCAATTATCATATTTTGTTGAATTAGGACCATGTCAACCTAATCCTTTAGAATTAAAAAATAAAACATTTCCAAAATCTTTTGAAAAAAATGGTAAATTTCGCTCATTTCATGGAAGTTATTATTACAAAACAGTACTGAATCAAGCTCCTTGTAAACGCTGGTGGTTGTCTTATTCTCTTTCAATAAATAAAATTTTCTGTATTTCATGCAAGTTCTTTGGGTTGCCAAAGGCAAAGAAAACTACTATTGTTTCAAATGGTTCTGGAGATTGGAAAAATATTAGTAGAATTATAGAAAACCATGAAATACTCCCAGATCATTTGCATTCTGAAATTAGTAGGACCCTCTTCTCAAAAAACCTTAGATTAGATTTAAAACTACCCTTAGTGCTTTCTGCAAATCAGCAAATAGCTGAAAATCGGCAAGTAGTGAAAATCATTATTGATGCGCTTGTATATACCGCACGGCAAAACATAGCTTTGAGGGGCCATGATGAAAGTAGAAAATCACTGAATAAAGGAAATTTTTTGGAATTAGTTGATTTATTAGCAAACTATCATGCACCATTACAAATACATCTAGATAAAATAAATGCTAGATCTCATAACCGTCTTACATTCATGTCAAATGTCACACAGAATACCTTACTAAACATTTTA
>NW_020273018.1:5944-185181 GCF_003268045.1 Sipha flava
TACTGAAAGAATACGTAGAATAAAATCATTTTCCATAACGAGATGGACTTCTCATGACCGTGTCATCATTGTTATCTTTGAAAAATATAAAGCATTATATGCAACTTTAGAATGTTTACTTAAATCAACTGACAGAGTAACATCATCTGGTGCAAAAAATTTCTTGAACGTAATATCATCGTTTGATTTTGTTATAACAATGATATTATTAAGAAAAATATTTTTAATTACAACACCACTATCGAATTACTTACAATCTAAATCAGTAGACTTTATTGAAGCGCTGCGTTTAATCAATACTTCTAAAGAACAATTAGCTAAAATGAGAAGTGACAAAAAATATGAGGAACTGGTAGAGGAAGCAAAACAATTTGCTAACCATCATAAACTAATAGAGGTCAACTTTAAAGAATCAAGAAAACGTGCTAAAAAAATTTTACCTGGAGAAAAAGCTTCAGATGAAATACAGAGCTCATCATTCGACAAGTATCGATGTCATACATACTTTGCAATTTTGGATAAAGTAATTACTTCAATTCAATCTTGATTCAATGACTCTAACAATATATTAAAATATTTTACACTTTTATCCCCTGAAAGATTAAGGACATTTAAAAATGAAAATCAACAGCTTCCACAAGATAGTTTTGCTGACCTAGTGGCTTGGTTACCAGAAATTGATATAAATCAACTACGTAATGAATACATTATTTTTTCTAAAAGTTTTGATGATCTGACATCAGGTATAGATTTACCTACTTTATTACATTGCCCAGAATCTATATCATCGAGTGAAAGTTGTGAAGAAAAAGAAAAAAATATAACTCAAGATGAACAAATTAATATGACAAAAATTGGTGTTAGTACTATTCTTTATACATTGTCCAAGTATGATTTGTCAGCAGCGTTTCCCAATTTGTATATAGCATACAAAGTCTTAGGGACTATACCAGTTACATCTGCATCTGCGGAAAGATCATTTTCTAAAGTAAGTTTGATTTTAAAAATCAATATTCTTCTGCTTCTAAAATATAAATGTTCTCAATCTCTAAGCTTTTAATTAATATCTATATATTTAATTGTCTTGTTTTGTATTATAAAAGTTTGGATTTTAAATCTTGGTAACTTTTATGGGGTGAAAGTTTAAAATTAAAAATAGAGTTTAAGATTTTTGTGAAGGTCTCATAGTATTTATAATAACTTACCTTTTCAGAAATATACAATTACAGTATTTTATAAATTAAACTTATCACTAGGGAGCAGATGTTTATGCTCTAAAAACATTTAAAATATGCATGCAATTATGCACTTTAAAGTATAAAAATATGCATCAATAACATTTTTTATTTAATAATAATTTAAAAATAATTAAATTAAATTCATTATTATTAAAATTAAAAATTAAATGTTGAATTTTTTGTTAATCTTAAAATAATATAGTTGGGTATATATTAGAAACCAAGTACTGGCTGTTATTAAAAAATGTGATAAATGCATTAACATCTGCTCCTTACTTATTATTAATTACAATTATTGTATTATTTTCAGGTTAAACTTATTAAGACACGTCTACGTTCTACAATGGGCCAGGAACATTTGGAAAGTTTAATGTTTTTGAGCTGTGAAAGGGACATCAAAATTGATTATGAAGAGACAATAACACTCTGGGGAAGATCATCTGATGTGTTAAAAAACGCATTATTATTTAAATGAATAAATATATATTTTCTTAAAAAATTTTTTAATGCTTTTTGTGATGGGTTGAGTGGGTGGTGGGTCTGACAATATAACTTGTGTCTCATAACTTAATTAAGTTCGCCACGCCACTGCCGTGACATAATATTATAATATTATGTAAAAACTATATTGATTATAATATAATAGTGTTAGACAAAAGTCGCCACAATGTTCATGATAACCACCAAGAAAATAGTAATGATCACGATAGAAGTTATATACTTGACGAAAACTTTTTAAAATAATTTAAATACAAATACAGATACATCAAAAAAGTATTCATTGATATTTTGAAATACTTAAAAAATGTCATAACATTATTTACTTTACAATTATAAAAAAAATGGAAAATAATTTTAAAAATATATTCATCGCTTCCATGACTGAAACGAATAAAATAGTTCAGAGTACCAATAGGCCATAAATTAGAATTAAAATGTAATAGGAAAATAATAATAATATGAATTCACAATTTTGCTATGAATTTGTTAATTTATATGAGTAAACTTATAGTATATTATACTTATAGTTATAATAGTATAAAATGTTGTTAACTATAAATAGGAGTCTCAGATTATGGTACTTATAATTGAATTAACTGGAATAAATCTGTAAGGCAAATTATTATAACATGCAAAATATAAATATTGATTATACTGAAATATTGATAACAACACGGATAAATGATTGATAAATCTTATTAATATAAATAAATAATTGGTAAATTAATTTATTATTTTAATGTGATAAAATTGAAATAAAATTTGTAAAAAAAGGAATTTAAAATACGTATTTGAGTAATTCAAAAGTATTTAAATACTTTTATTTAAATCTCTTTACTCGAATACTTTACAAGACTGACGATCGCATACCTACGATATGTACGCCGCCGTTTAAAACGACGTGTGTGGACGTACACTCAGACGAAAACTTTGTGCGTCAGATCGTGCACGGTAGACGGTGAAACTTGTGCTCCGTGTTGGGACGTGACCGGGACTTAATGACAATGACGTAATCAGGCTGGGGCCACCAGGGAAACCGATTAAATTCTCATAGTAAACTCATAGTAAAACCATGGTAATTATTGTGTAAACATTTAAAATAAAAGCATAATCAATGGATAAATAGCATTATAATTTTGACTTTAGTGTTACTACGGTCTTACTACGACAACCAAATCGTAGTTCAAGTACATTGATAAAGCAGAACCGTGGATAGATTAGTTATAAAGCATAATTGTCTTTATGCTCTTATTGATTATTTTATGAATTTCCTATAACGCTATGAAACATAAACCTTTGTTGGTTCGAGTGAGCCACGCCCGTAACGGTTTTTGGTTTCCATGCAAGAAACCCATGAATCCGATTAGCATCACCTCGGACCTATAGACGTTACACTTCAAACCTGAGATAAAACTTGAATTGAACGCATTTTATTATTCTACATTGATCATACATGTCGATCGTACACACATACCCCAATAATACTGAGAACTATATACACTTCACATGTTATTTTATGATGAACGTTTTCACGTCCACCGCCGAAGATTCTTTTCGTTTTTTATCTTCTCAATTGTGTAATACAATATGACCTCGTAAAAATATTTCGCGTATTGCAATTTTCGTTTGATAATTGTTATTCGTTTTATTGTTATTAGGTCAGACCATGGTATAACATATAAAGATTTAAAATATAATATTTACTGTTCCGAGTAAAACTGTCCAGACACTATCGTACCCGTGGAATTGTCGACCAACTCACGTGTAAAATAGTCAGTTTACCAATCCTTATAATTTTAAATATTTTAAAACACGAATGGTTGAATCAATCCGTTTCGAACTTATAGCCTCTAGGATTATTTATTTTTGTTTAAAATTGTATGGTTTTACACATAAGACGTATTTTATCGTTCTATATTTTATTGCATTATATTTTACAATTTGAATTTCAGCTGTAGAACAAAAGATAAAGGTATAACGCAGATAAAATACTTCAAAGTAAATTCGTATTGCAGCGTTTTTTTTATTTCATTCTTTCTTTGCACTCTAACTTATCGCTAGTTATTATTATTATTATTGAGGAGTAATGCTAAGAAGATCCAAAAAATAATTACAAAACCGTTTGGCAATACTTTATAAGATATTTAATTAAAATATCCACCTATAATTAATTTTAAAAATTATTGCGTTTAAACCGATAACTTGCTTGGTATGTTAAACAAATTATATATTAAAATATTACAATATGACAGATAATGTATACAAGTTATATACTGTTTATAATAATATGTAAAACAAAATTTAACAACACAGTACGTATTCCACACCCGTCTGAGCAATACGTGTATAATATCGTTGTTTGTACACCATCGCGACGAGCGTCGAGGATTCGCGAAGACCACCGTCGGCACCCCCTCCTCCCCCTTTTTTTCCACCACCGATGACGCACCACCGGTCGCCCGGGTCGTCGATCACAGTGGTGTGTGCTGAAAATCTTGTTTGTTCTTGCGTTACACGTTCGCGCTTGGCCGGCCGATAACTATCGCGCCTGCGCCGCCTTTCTTTCTGTGTGTATTATTTTCTAAGGCCGATTCCTTTTGGTACGCGATTGTCGTCTGTCATGCGTTTGATCCACAACCATTGGTCGATCGCGTGTGTGTGTCACCGCGTGTAGTGTCAACTCGTCTTTTTTTAGATATTGTCGACCTCGTGGTCACTTTCGTGGCCTTGCGTCCTTACGCCACGTTCATCGCGTCGGTTGATTGGTTTACAGTGGTATTGTGCCATCACGTGTTTTATACGTGTTAGACAGTTCTTCTTTGAGTGCGTTTCCCGTACGTCAATCTGTTTTCGGTTCGCGATTACTCTGGTTTCGTTGACATCCACGCGGTTTTCACCCGTGGTCCTTTTTACAAGCCGGTTC
Source organism: Sipha flava (assembly GCF_003268045.1). Taxonomy (NCBI): domain Eukaryota; kingdom Metazoa; phylum Arthropoda; class Insecta; order Hemiptera; family Aphididae; genus Sipha; species Sipha flava. Next base: position 10,607 of record NW_020273018.1, read on the forward strand.
GTCGTACGCGTTGCGTACGCCAGTAGTACCAACATCGTACCCGACACAAGCCATCCATCGCCATGATTGTTGTCCGTTGCTGTCTACCGGTTGGTAGCAGTGCTTATTGACGCTGCCATCTAGGAGTCAGGTGTAGCGATTATCAGTTGAACCCTTATCACCACCACCCGAGATAAGATTGTTTTTATTTACTTATTGTCTGTAAACCTTATTAATAATAAATTTGGTTTGTGCCCAAGGGCATATTATTAATTGGTCTATCACTTCTTTGGCCTTTTGTTGTCCTTTAACATCACCATCTCCTCCTCTCACCATATTTCATAATATTCTTCAGAGCGTACGTTCGCGAGTATTGTGCGGCCAGCAGGTGATAAATATTTTTCAAAGGCTCCACGACGGTGCGTTCAAATAATCGAATAATATCGCGAGTGTCTTTTTATAGCTTCGATAGCCATCACATTAACGTCGAATTGCAATGATATCAGGTAATATGACTAGTAATTAGTAATATAAAACTGACATTAGAAATTTCGAAATGAAAAACTCCCCGGGCACGGTGTCCACCTCATCAAAACCAAATTGAACTAATACTCTGTTCAACTTTAAAAAAAACAAATACACCCATGACTACTAATAGCCCAAAAACGTCTTTATCACCTTTAACCAAAGGAAATAAACCAACTTTGAATACCTCAATAACTACGCCGAACGTAATCGCCATGAATACCTCCACCCCACATCCAGCCATGACGAACAGTACGTCCACCGCCGTTCACCCCCGCCACTACAACAAATACAACCATCACCACCGATAACGACAATTTAGATAAAACCAATCACATACAACCCACATCCAATACTACAATTAATAGTGTCGATAAAACATTAAATTTCGCTTGCATAGCTGCCAAGGAGATAACTCCAAATAGGGAACAAGCAATAGTATTTAACTCAATTGACGGTTTAACTAGCAGTGACCACTTCCCCATCATCATCAAATATATATCACGGACCATCGACCCAACTTCGGATGAAAGATGGAATCTAAAAAAACCCGATTGGTCTCTTTTCGCAGAACTCTTGGAAGAGGAAATTAGAAGAATAAAAGACGCTGAGACATTTAATATCGATTTACTAGTTAATATTTTTACCTACTCAATTATACGAATAGCAAATCTACAATAGGCAAATCAACCGCCAAAAATAAAAAAACCCAAAGTACTTTGGTGGAACCAGAGCATCAAATCCGCAATCGAAGATAAATATAAGGCACTAAGACAATTCCAATTCTCAAAAACCCAAGAAGACTTCATAGAACTTTAAAAACTTAATGCAAAACCAGATATTTGATAAAAACCAGTAAAAAGACATCATGGAAAAACTTCACTAACAGTAGAAATGAAAATTCCGACATCAAAAACGTATGGAACAAAATTCAATCCTTAAAAGGAATAAAAAGAACTCGGAAAATAAACCTTATAGATAAGAATACCGATTCATTAATCAACGAAGAACAAATATCAAACTATTTGGGGGAATATTTCTGTCAAAACAGCAGTAGTGCTATTTATAACACACAATTCCAAATTTACAAACAAAAATGCGAAAAGGAAATTATCCCAAATTTTTTTTTTTTTTTTTTTTTATCGTATGACAATAATATGCAAGCATTACAAACTAGATACAGATAAAGATATAAATAATTCGCAAAACAGTAAAACAATATTAAACTTAAAAAATTAAGGCTATGGGTAACTTTTCCATGTTGTCAATTATTGATAGTTGTCTAAAGTTGGATGTCAAGTGTCCTTATCCATTTGACCGCGTTGTCAGTTGCATAGTGGAGTTCTTCCACTGTCCCGTTAAATGCGCGAAGAGGGCAATCACTTATAATATGGGAGATGGACTGTAATGGGTGGTCGCAGTCACAGCCTGGACTATCTCTCATTTTCCATTTATGTAGCATCTCTCCGGAGCGACCATGTCCTGTACGTAGGCGATTAAGTGTTATCCACTCGTGACGGGCTAGTTGTTGACCGGGAACTGGACTGTCCAGGCTTCTGATTAGGCTATACTTGTCTTTAGTAGAATTCTGCCATTCTAGTCTCCATTCGTCCATACCATCATACAGGTTATCAATGAGTCTGGTTGTAGTTAGATAAGCAGGTTTTCTAGATTTTAGCCTAAGATTCTGGTTTGACGTGTCTTGATTTAATGGAAGAGATGTATTAGATAAGTATTTTGACCATTCTCTGCATGCAGCCTTTTTACGCCGGATATGTGGTGGTAGAATATTGCAGAGGACTGGGAGTCATTCTATCGGAGTCGATTTGACAGTACCAGAGATAATACGCATAGAATGATTAAGTTGAACGTCGATCTTGCTACAGTGCGAACTATTTAACCATACTGGGGAGGCATATTCAGCGGCAGAGTAGACTAGCGCCAAGGCCGACGTTCTTAGGGTGGGCATAGCTGCCCCCCAAGATGAGCCAGCTAGTTTATGAATAATGTTGTTTCGGGTTTTAAGTTTAGCAGCAGTATTTTCGATGTGATGTTTATAGGTTAACTGTCTGTCAAGCGTCACTCCTAGGTATTTCGGTGTCGGATCATATTCAAGACTTTTTCGACCAAATTTAATTTGGGGTTTATATTTTGACAACCGATTGTTTAAGTGGAATGTAGTCACTACAGTTTTATCTGTGTTAGGAATAAGTCGCCATTTATGTAGGTAATCTGATATTAGTTTTATGTCATTTGTTAATATTTCCTCGGTAACTTCAAACTTATTGTGTTGAGTAGCCAGAGTGATATCATCAGCATAGATGAACTTACGGGAATTTGTAGCTGGCAGATCAGATGTATAGAGGTTGAATAATATCGGGGCAAGGATAGAACCTTGTGGTAAGCCGTTGTTTAGGCGACGTACTTTACTTTGCAACTCTCCTAAATGAACTGAAAACATGCGATTGCATAACATGTTATTCAATAGTTTATAAAGTGTGAGGCATGGGAACAGTTGGAGTATTTTTGTCAATAGGCCTGTTCGCCAAACAGTATCGTAGGCAGCTGATAGATCAACCAAAACAGCTGTTGTTTTCATATTCCTCTGGAAACCGTTTTCCGCAAACGAAGTTAAGGCCGCTATCTGGTCAGTACAACTTCGATTCGGTCTGAACCCAGCCTGTTCGGCAGGAACAACCCGATCAATAGTAGGGCTGATCCGATTAAGAATCAGCCTTTCAAGCAGTTTGTGGCTAATACTCAGAAGTGCAATTGGACGATAACTCTGAGGGAGGTCTTTTGGTTTCCCCGGCTTGTAGACTGCTATTATTTTGGCTTTTTTAAATATTGGGGGAATATTTCCATTCTCCAAGATGTTGTTAAAAAAGGAGACTAGCCAAGCTCTAGTGCGTGGTCCAAAGTGTTTGTAAAACTCCGGGAAAATCTCATCAACACCGGCAGATTTCCCGGTCTTAAGTTTAGATATAGCCATGTTGATCTCATCTAGTGAAAATAGAGCAGATATCGAGTCTCGTCTGACAGCCTCTTTTTTAAGAATAGAGAGTTTTTTTTTAATGTCCATAGTAAATTGTTTGTGTGATAGAGCTCTAGACATTTCAACTATACGGTTAGCTATGAGGTTTGGATTAATCTTTGGGAGGTTAGATTTTGAGGATCCATCAGATCCGAGTCTGCGAAGAAGGCGCCATGCTCTACGACTGGAATGTTTGAAATCTGTGTTTTCAACCATCTTTATCCATCTGTCTCGGCGCTGTTTATCTAAAGCCTCAAGCGTTTTCTTTGCATCATCACTATTACCGGATTGTTTAAAAGAAGTGTACAATGTCTCATATTCCTGGTTCCAACCAGGGATGTACTCTTTCCTAAATCCTCGTGGTATGGTTTTCTTTGCAGAATTTATGACAAGTTTTGAGAAGCGACTATAATTTCCACTACTTGGAAGAATCCATCTTATACTATCATCTATATTTTTTGTAAAGGAGATCCAGTCAGCTTTTCGGAAATTCCATCTTGGCTTAGGAATAGACTTAATTGATTGGATTTGGTATCCTACCTCTATGACTACAGGCCTATTTTGGCTATTAGGAAAGTCTCCTAAGACTCTTCTCTGGGTTGGTAGGGAAGCACCATTTCTTTCCGTTAATATAAAGCACAAGTCTGGGTTATACGCTCTGTTCCATATTGCAGAGTGGAAAGTACCTTTTTGTTTCGCGTCCTGGACTAACTTTACTCCTTCAGCTTCGCTCCACGCTACTAGATTGTCTCCGCAGGTGTTATTAACTCTATAACCCCAGCTTGTATGGTGACTATTAAAGTCGCCAATATATATTGCTGGGTGTTTGATCGTACTAAGAGCAGGAGTGGGCCAATCAGTAGCCGGAGGCTTGTAAATATTATTTACATATAGGTTCCCTATCTGGATAACTATGGAAAATATGTTATTATCGTCTGAGGATTTAATGTGGTTCCATCTTAAATCGTTTTTGACATAAGTAGCAGTTCCATATTTACTATGGTAAGTTGCGCCAGCGATAGAATACCCTGAGATTGTTCCTCTTTTCATAAGTTGGTCTTGTTCACATGTATGTGTTTCCTGGATAGCAAGAATGTCTATCTTTTCATCGTCTAAGATTCTACATAAGACATCAGCTTTAGCTTTACTAAGGCCCTCCACATTCAACTGCATTATTCGGATTAAATCCTTCGTTAAGAAGCCCTTAGAAGGGCTTTTTTGACTAGTATGCCGTTTGTTCGCTTGCATAGTAGGCGGGAGATGCTAGGAGCACAGTCCGTCAACCAAGGGTCCGTATACTTTAGCCAATTGACAAAATAAAATTTTATCAATTGTTACCAGGGTGCACTGCGAGGAAGCGTATACGGGGCGCACCCCATCCCAAATAATTTAGACCATAATCAAATAGACCAAATTCAATTTAACTTACCGATCACTATGCAGGAACTCAATTGCACTCTATCCAAATGTAAAAGCCATAGTCCCGGCCCTGATAACATACTATACATTTTTATATAAAACTTTGGATCAAACACCCTAAAATTAATGTTAGCAATTTTCAACAGAATTTTCTCAGAAGGCTATTGGCCATCTCTACATGGAAAATCGATACAGTAATACCAATTCCAAAATATGTAAATGATGAGTTTAAGCCTGAAGGATACAGGCCAATAACTCTCCTTAATACCTTATGCAAAATATTAGAAAAAATAATTAACTACATACTTGCATGGATATTAGAAAAACACAAATACTTATCAAAGCAACAATGCGGTTTTAGAAAAAATAAAAGTACAATCGACAATCTAACTCAAATTAACTATGAAATAAATCAAACTCTTATAACTAATCAAATAATGGGGATTGTCAGCCTTGACATCTCCAAGGCATATGACTCTACATAGAGATATAATATCCTAATTAAAATTAACCAAGTACTCTGAAAAGGTAAGATACTTAATTTAATAACTAACTTCCTAAAATACAGCATATTCATAGTCAAAGCGAATAACCATATTTCTAAGGAATTTATTCAAGAAAACGGAGTATCACAGGGTTCAGCACTATTTGTAACTCTTTTTCTAATAGCAATAAATGACATAACTAAAAGCTGTTCACTACCAGTAAAATGCAACCTTTTCGCTGATGATTTCAACTATTCATGTAGAAGCAACAATTTAAAATCAGTTCAAAAACATCTCCAAATAACTACCAACAATTTAGTTAAATGGGCAAGAAAGACAGGATTCAAATTCTCAACAACAAAATCTAACCTAATCATATTTACAAAAAAAGAGAAATGTCGGTGAACATCATATTACCCTTGATAACACTCTAATTCTCAACAAAAAATCAATTAATATACTTGGTTTGTTCTTCGATTGCCGACATACATGGAAAACTCATATACAGTATCTTAAAACATCTACCAACCAAGCACCTAATATTTTAAAAATACTTTCACACACATCCTGGGGAGGCGACTCCAGAAGACTCATCAAGATTCATAAATCAATCATTCAATCAAAAATATATTACGGATCAAATATATACAAAACAGCACCATAATCTATCCTAAAAACAATTGACAATACCAACAACACCGGGTTAAGGCTAGCGATAGGCGCTTTTCGTAGTAGTCCAATCTATAGAATATATAATACAGCTGGTGAACCCATACCCGAAATCAAAAAAAACGACCTATCACTTAAATACATGACTAGATCCAATATATTAAACAATATCCTACTGTCATCCGAAAATGCCGAAATATTTGACGAACTAAAAAAAAACGACATTAACTTGGACGAATTAATCCTAAAAGAAGAATTGACTATACCCTCATGGACTTCCACATATGATATAAATACAAAACTCAGTTCACTATTAAAAATGCAAACTTCACCAGAAATATACCAAAGATACTTCCTAAGCATTTTATAAAATTATAAAGAATACCAAGAAATGTACACAGACGCCTCTAAGACACAGGACGAAGTAGGAATTTCAATAATACTTAGAAACAAGTATATATTATTGATATTACCAAATACGTGCTCCGTATATACGTCCGAAACAACAGTGATACTTGAGGAGATTAAAATAGTCATAGACAATGAGCACTCTAACCATATAATATGCAGCGATTCCCTCGACACACTAAACAGCATTAAAAATCAGTTCAAACCCGGACACATTTCAATACAAATATTGAACAGATTAAATGAGGCCTTATCCAAAAACAAAAAAATCATTCTCATGTGGGTATCCGGTCACATTGGTATTAAAGGAAATGAACTAGTCGACAAACAATCCAAGATCGCCGCCACAAATTCCCAATCCCCAACTATACCAGGAACATCCTATAGAGACCTTAAAAAAAACATAAATGATATTACCAGAAAAAAATGGCTCAACACATGGAATCAACAAACTACCAATGTACGGCAGTTAACGGTTGTACACCAGAACCGACGATGGAATGGGCTATCGCTTATACGCACGGTCGATGTCCGACAAAGAACCCGATCGTAAAATAATTAAATCGTCGTATGAAAAGAAACCTAAGAGAGTGAGAGAAAGAGTGGACTGTGTGGTTAGGTTTGGAAGTGATGTAGATAAATGTGGGGTAACCAACTAGAGTAATTAATAATAAATATAACAATTGCAAATTATATTAAATTGAAGTAAAACAGAAGACAATATATGTATACATATAATATATGTATATTGTATATTATATATTATATATAAGTTCATGAACTTATAGACTAAGTGAGTCGACCACATATGGTTGTCGAAATAATAATTAATAGTAATAAAAGAATAACAATAATAAATAATAAATTGATAACGATGTATGACCTGGTAATACCAACGCAAAATTGAAGTTGGGTAACGATATGGTGGATGGCCAACCTGTCACAACAGTCGGAAGGTTCCTTGCCACGTATGTAAAGGGCACCGCTGTCACATACAAATGAAAAATATTGATTCGGCACCCGGCGATGACGTCACAAGGACACAAACCGAAATACGGGAATTCCCAACCGTTCGGACATTAATGGCGCACACGACGTTGGCGAACAAATAAAACACTCGCGGAACGATAATAAAAAAAAACAACTGTGCTACAATGGCTAACACGAGCGTCGCGATGACGATCGGAAACTTCACAATCGCAACGAGAGCACGATACGTAAAAGGTTTCCTGAGGTCTCTCGATGATGAGAACGGAGTGGATGAGACGACGACGGTCAAACCCCGTGGCGCAGAGTGCTATGGGCGATGAAATATATAACGAAAAAACACTAACGACGGAGTGGCGTACAGTGTACACGACGTCGGCGATTGTCAGTGTTAACGGTGGCGACGCACCGGTACATACAATGGCGGATATACTATTTTGCCTAGACGGCTACGTAAAAAACATGAACACAAGCACACGACGGTGATGATGAACGCGCAGACGACCGACGAAAGACCGGTCCTAGGAGCGGGTGGCAGGCTAGCCATCGGAAAACAGCACAGCTAACTACCCCCTCTCAAGAAATCGATCATGTTATCGACCAAGTTTGCAGGAGGCCAATACGCCGCGATCCTCGCACGACATTTGTACCCAATAACCAAATTTAACACAGTAAAAAGAAGCACCATAAGGTAGATAAATACTTCATTAAAAAGAAAAGAAGAAACGATACTAAACCGATTGAGAATCGGACATACGCGACTTCGGCACGGATATCTAATGGCAAAGGAAGAACCCCCTACATGCGAAGCCTGTGTCGTTCAACTAACAGTGAAACATATTATATTCGAATGCCTCAAATATAAACAAGATAGATTAACCATCGAAATAGACACGACTCTCGACGTTGCACTAGGACCTAACACCGAAGAGAATGCCAATATAATACAATTTCTAAAATCAACAGGTCTTTACAACTTAATTTAATAGGAATATGTAAACCAACTGTATATAATATATTGTAACTACACTTATCTTTATCTTTATATATAAAAAAAAAAAAAAAAAAAATACTTGTCAAAATAACTCAATTTAACTTTTAACTGTATTTAATGGCCATAGTTTCCGAGTTTTCTTAGATGAATAAAAAAAAAAAATAAATTAACAAATTATTATGTAAAGGTTTAATAATTTACAATGTCATTTTTATAAGATAATTATTAATATTCATTTTGTACAAATATATAATAACATATAATGTACACGAGTGAGAAAGTAAGTAAAAGAAAGCTTATCACAAAGTCGAAAAATTCAAATATTTTTATTTTAAATTCGGTTTCGAACAATATTCGTTTGTGTGTACAGGACGAGTGCCGCGAAAAAGCAGGCAAAACAGAAATTAATTTACATGACACATTAAGTAAACCTTTGAAAGTGAATTTCACTGTCTTAATAAACATCAAGCATGTTCACTGAACTGATAAATATAATTATGTTAATAAAGGTACTTGAAATTGAATTTTTCGACTTCGTTTATTTTATTGGCAATTTGATTCTACATCGCACTACGAGCATACCAAACAATAATAGCATAGTCTCCCCGCATTCAAAATTATTATTCTTATTTATTGTTATTATTATTATTATTCGTCAAACAACTAAACAGCGGGTAAACGCGTAACGTAGCAATCAAATAAATATGGCTGAATAGAAACACCGTAACCACGTTATACGCGGTCGCATGCATGCCCGGACTACGTATAGCTCTAATCTACAAGTATATGCAATCATCTACGGTGATAAACCGATTGAAGTTGAAACCGAAACACAATCACGTATAGGTACCGGTTGTTCTATAAAATATCTATTAGTTATCAGTTTATAACGCTCGATCGCATAACGCGGTCTCGTAGTATTTGACTTACTGTTCAGCTCTGTAATTTGGACACTTGTGTCGAAACTTAAATATTATTATTGTTTTATGATACTATATGCGTACGGTTCGAACATTCGTACTCGGATCATGTTGAATTATTCGTGTCTCGGAAAGCGAACCCTAACCGTTCGAACTTTTTGTGGTCGAAAAGTTCAATTCGAGAAAATAACGTGACCGAACCAGAGGAAAGGTCGGTAGGATGAATGCCCTGTCGATGCGTGATTATATAATAATATAACACTATGAAACAGGTCATATTACCGTTGTCGGTCGTAATAGGAATATATCTGAGTAAACGACTACCGCGGTGTATGCTGTGAATCGATAACGCGTAGAAAACGGTAAAATTATATACGAAAGTTTTTTTTTATCATAATATTTAAATCGAAATCCACTGCTGCGGTAGATTTTCGCGCACACTCCACGGGAACCCGCTGTTTTATCCGTTTACATTTCACTTTTCACTTATTATTGTACCGAACACGGATAGGAGGTCTTGGACTGACAACCGAAAATATTGTTCTCGCGCCACATTTCAACTGTCGGTTTGAATGTTCGTGCACAATAGGAAATCAATATAATCGATCAACGAAATCAAAAAAGATCAACCAATTGAAATTGAAATCAAATCGTGATCCGGTCAAACGGTCGATTAGAAATAGGTCCGTCCCAAGTACGTAGTGGAATTTATTTATACAAATAAGTTTATTATTTCGTGTGAAGACGCGGACAAGCCTCGAAAACGATTCGGCTGATTCGTTGAGACGACATAAGTGAGAAGAGTCATACTCGTGTATTAACAACGATTTTAACGCTTAAGTTAAAAACTCGAAAATTGACAATTGGTGTGTTTTTTTATTGCACGCGTATCCGTTCGCACTGTTCCGTGGAATTTCAAATCAACCATCAGTCTGTTTAGATGTGTGCAGGTCTAATACGTGTTTATACAGTCTGCACCAATGTTAAAAAATAAATTTAGAACTTTTTGCGTTACCGTGAGCTCAGTGAATGTGTACGCATTGGTACTTAGTATTATTTGCTTCACCGGGTCGCAGGAGCGGACTGGCTTGGCCGGCGGTGCAACACGATTGCGCAATTTTTCCTTTTTTGATCCAATTAATTACACCGCGATTGCGCCTCGATCCATTTTTACCTGGTAAAATCACATCAATGCGCACCAAATTATGTGTGTATAATATACACTGTATATACTATGTATATTAACTTATGTACAATATAAAATAATGTATACAATACATACTTTCTATAATTTGCATATACACGCACTCAAACTATTAATTCATAAAATGCACATTTTCTAAATCGAAATGAAAAGTTGATTGAGCTAATGATAGTTACAATAATAATATCGAATAATGACTATCAGTATAAAAAAAAAAAAAAAAAAATGTTTAATAAAAAATATTTCTACTATTGACCATGTCAGTATATACATTTAGCATACATGTAATTTAGAAAAACGATTTTTAACCAAGCCAACGATGATAATTTGTTGACTGTCCTAAGCCTGAAATAATTCTGAAAGAAAATTGTGAATTTATAGGTAATAAGTTTGAGTGCATGTATACGAAAATTATACGTAGAAAGCAGATTAGATAACTATAACAGTTATGTAATTTAAAAATACAATAAAATAACATATATTTAGTCTACAGTTTCAAATATTTCTGTTCAGTGGAATCTATTATTTTTATAGTATGAAAACTAGAAGTATTTTAAAAGTATTCGGAATACTTTTGAAGTATTCTAAATAATGTATTCGGAATACTATTTATTGTAAGTATTCGAGTATTTATTTTAAATACTTGTAAAAAGTATTTTACCCAAGTCTGGTAGAAAGTTTGTACGAGTAAAGTACATAGTACATATACACATTTGGTGCGCAATGGTGTTGCGATTTTATCAGGTAAAAAGGGATTTGGGCGCAATCGTGTTGCAAATATTTTGCGCAATCGTGGTGTTATTAGTCGGGTCGAAAAAGGAAAAATTGCACAATCGTGTTGCAGCCCCTGGCGGGACACCGGGACAATCTCCGATGGCCCATTACAATAATAGATTAAATGGCCTGATAATATTTTAGAAATTAAAAATGTAGTATGACGATATCTTAATCGACAGAATTGGGCAAACTAGTGAAGTTATGAAAAAAAACCTAATTATGTAAAAAAGGAATTACTTTAAGAGTTAATTTTAATATACATGTATTTTATTAAAATGTGTATATTGTATTTATAAAAAAAAATATCTTACATATTATAAATGTAATTTTATGTATCTACATAAAATGTTGAAAAGGTTTTTTATCATTATTATTATTTTTTGCTTACTTATGACCAAATATAACCAATTTTTGGCCTGGCGAAAAAAATCCCCGGCCTGAATATTAACTCAGTTTGTCCCTGCCGGGTCGTGTTGTAATTGAATAATTTTACACTTTAACCGGTAATTGAAAACAAATTAAACAAGCTCTTATTTTTTAAAAAAATGTATACAATGCGAGTTTCTTTGATCTACGGTAAACACTATTTCCAAAGGTCATGTTACCAGAAATATAAATTGCAGCGTTAAAAATAAATGCACTTGATTATGGCAGGCTTTTTGTACTTTGCATTTTGACTGATGCGCGTGCCAAGAGTACCATAACCAAGATATCGTAGTATAGCAATAAACCAGGAATTACATTTAAAAATATGTAATACGACACGAGAAAAACAATAAAAAATGTTAAGTGAAAAAGGGTAGTAATGGTTTTATGATTTGAAAATGAAACGATTCAGTATTATGGGTGTCCTTGATTATTAATTCATAAACATTTATAACAGTTTTTTTTCGATATAAAAGTAAATAGTTAAATTGACAATGTACTTTTATTTTTAGATATGATTTTTAATTTCATTCGTATGACATGCGCTCGTTTTTCGCACTACACTTAAAACTCCAAGAATTGTGCTTTATATTTTACATTCCGTTAAACGTAAGTTTATTTTTTCTACGAATGATGTCGAAGTGTATTTTCTGGCGACAAATTATTATATTATCTGTAATAATAATAATATTATATACGCGCACAGTTTACCATAGATACAGAATACATACACCATTCGAGTGGAACTTTTTTTCGACATATCGTGTACCGTACTTGTGTATGTTCATCGGTTTTGTAGGAATTCTCTGAGTAAATTTTATACAAGAGTATGGTTATGTGAACCTAAGTTTTCTTTGAACTTTCGTTGAATTCGAGCAACCTTATGAAAACCACTGTACATATATTTATACACACATCTGACGCAGTCTCGCGTTCCCGTACATTATTTTATATTTATTCCGAAAGTTCTTTTACCTCCGCCCCCGACCTTGCAATATAGGGAATTACTTATTTTCCGCCTCTGTTTGTTATAACTATTACAACGGTTCGAGGCGTTCTGCACGAAAACAATTACAAAATGCATGACTAACACGAACGTGATTGAATAATACATATGCTGCAAGGAAACAAAAGTTAAAATCGTTCACTACGCCTATACGATAAAAATCGTGTGTAAGACGCGAACGTCGTTCGGGTCCAAATCAATTTTCTACTTATACCGTACCAAGAGTTTTTCCAGGATCATCGCTGACGTCGTTCTGACCGACTGAATTTAGTACAGTTTTTATCATCACCCTCGATGGTTATCACAATTACAATAATTATTGTACACTGATATAATGACACATTTTGCGCGGATGATCCGTTAGGCCTCTACGATATTTTAGTGCATATTAACACAATAGGGTCAACAAAACGAATTGATTTTTAGTTAGTTTTTAATCTGAAGCAAAATGTTTTGACTTTATTTTTCTACGAAACACTTTTCGGGTTTTTATTCTGAATAATTATTATCAAACTTTTAGTGCAACAATTTATTAGATTTAATATTAGACAATAACAAAAGGTACATTCTTCAAAGTGGACATAGTATGATTTCTTCTATGGTAAACTATCTAAGCGTAAAAAAGATGTAAAAAAAAAACTTGAAGTAACTGTTTATCTTATCCATAAACTGTTTTTATTTTATTTATTTTGATAAAACGAGTATTTCAGAAGGTTGGAAATTGTATAAAAGTCATACCATAAGCCAATCAATCCACATTATTAAAATCAATATTTTCCGTAGTATATTGAATTTGAAAAGAAAAGTAAACTATATTGTTTTCCTGAGAATTGACGATTCGTTTTTCGTTAGACTCATTTATTTTAAGTAATTTTTGTTTCCAAACGGGTATTTTGTAGGAATTTCTGTTTTTATTTTTCAATATTAATATCGTCAAAATAGATCATTTATGACGATATATTGTCAATACCTATCCAAATATATTGCAGTCGAATTTCATAGTACGACGTTTTCAATCATATCGATTTTCAAAACAGTACAAGGAAAACCCTCGTGAGGATATGATAATTAAATATGTAATCGATGATTAATTATTAATACATTCTCGAATTTGATTGATCTTCTTTCGTTCACATTTACCAATGATGTTTTAGGGAAAATATATGGGTTGGAGAATTAATTCCGTAGGTTAGGGCTTCAACGTGGCAGTGTTGTTCGGTCAGTTGGCAGAAAACTTAATAGACTTGAAATAGGTAAATCGGCAACCTGTTTAAGAGCGGAATCGGTGAAAATCATAAATTCACAACGGAATGCAATCTTTAGGATTATTTCTGGTCACCGCAACGGGTGGAGATGGTTACATTCTGCACAAAGCTAGCGGTGGTGACGTTTTAATTAACATTAGTATCCTGCGAAATATAATAGGAAACGCGAGGCGAGTTCACCGGTCAAACGCTGGTCACCAGCGCCGCGATAACGTCCCTAGAACGGATTGGATTGACGTGCGGGGTTCAGGGCGAGTGGTGGACAGCGCGTACGCGCGGACAAAGCAAGTTTTCGAATGTACCATGTTATTTTTATTATTATTATTATTATTATGATTGTTATTATTAATATTATTATAATTATTGACGTGTTATCAGTATTGCACTACGATGCTCTACAATCACGGTGTCAACATATTGTGTTAAAAATAAAATCGTTCAAGACGGTTCAACGCTCAATAGAGGTGCACTCAGGGATGGATACTAGGGGGTGGAAGACGGGAATTCAAAATACACATACCACGTAAAATATATATATATATATATTGTCAATTTATAACTTATGTATGATATATTACTAATATTTCATCGGTGTTCACCAAAATTATTTTTGATGAGGCAGGTTAGGCCATACGGGTTCCATGCCGACAACATCCGACGTAATTTCAGAAAGCATATTTATAAATTATAATTGGTAATGCTTATTTAAATTTTATTAGTTGATAAATTTATTGCTGTTTTAAACATCCTTTTATATTTATTTTATTTAGATTACTTAGTAATTTAAGTCAATATTACAAAAATAACTATGTTCCAAATCGATTTTACTGATAGTTATAATATTTTTCCATGACAATTTCTTTTATGTTTCAATCGTAAATCGTTTTCTGTTACGTTATGTTCTGACTAAATCAGTGCGTTGCGGGTATTGCGTGCACGCAGATAAAACAAACTGCTGCAAAATATGGACATGTCCTTACTGGTCGTATGACGCATGCGATACGTTTTATTAAACGTTTTATACGTTTTATACGTTTTTTCAACGCAACGTTCTGCGGGCAAGACATAATTTTGTTACGTAAATTGAAATAAATATTCTCGTATTTACGTAAAATTTGTATTTTTTGCATTTAAAAAATGGATCTTCTTATTTTTGAAGTACAAAGAAGAACGGTACTTTGGAATAAATTGGATCCAAAATTTAAAGATCGTGTAGTGATGTCCAACTGCCTCTTTTATGTAATCGAATTTACTTGTTGTTATTCGTATGTAAGAATGAAATAAATTATCATCAGCGCGTAACTGAGTATACAAATGATGAAATTAACCAAATGCAAGCCTATCTTTATAAATTTGGTGTACCACATTTCGTTTGCGCTTCTTTTTTTTAAAAATAATCAACTTAAGCACTAAACTTTCGGATAATAACACTTTACGTTGTACAATGGTTAACGGCATGTTAACGACTGACATTTTACGACCTATCACACGTATGAAACGGACGTAAATTTTGCCATCGATACGTTGTTTGCGTTGCGTGCGATCGCACGCAACGCAACGTACAGATTCAGTTAGGACCAGGCGTTACGTTATTCGATATAAATTTTATTTGTTTTTCGTTTCTGTTTCGTTATCCGTTATCCGTTTTTAATCGTCTATCATTTACCGATGTATTATCCGTTATCCCTTTTCATCGTTTATTGTTTATCAATATGTTATCTATTATCGATTTCAATCGTTTTTTGAATAGTCTAACGTTATGCTTACAACGTTATAAAAACATTTTGGTACCCTACTATTTACTAGACCTATTTCACTCGGAATCGTTTTTCGTGAGCAATTGCAAATCGCTTTCGAGTTAAAAATATCAAAACGAAAATGTCGTACACGTGTATTATATAATACGTATAATATAATGATTGTATTATATACCCCACATGATGATGGACTAGTCCGTGTTTTATTTTTATTTCTGTTTTGCTGTAACAAATATCCAATTAGTTTTTAACATTGTAAAATTAAAAACACTGCCCACGTGCGAGGACGCTTGATACATCACTACTGCACACAAAGCGCAAATGTCCGTTTCTGTGGTATTGTTTACTGTTGCTCGTTCCAACAATCCATCACCATCGCGTTGTCGTTGTTTCGCGGAGGAAATATTTTTGGTTTCTCGTCGACACGGTCAACGCGGACGCGCGAAAAATCATGGCGTACACGATGCTGTTATGTTAATGCGATACAATACTGTGTTCGTAGTCAGTCGGAGCGTCGACATTATTTTTATTCCGTTTGCATTTGACTCAGGTAGCGACGGCTGCGGCGGTGGAAAACAAACATCTCGATATAAAACGCATTACCTTACCGTGATATGTTTAACTTTTTTCCTCGACCAATAATCGAATCTTTTCTTTACTTTTCGAACCTAGTAATCATTGGTTGCCACCGGCGATATTAGTTCACCGAGTATTCGGTAAAAGAATCGCCGCCGGTCATGTTCGACCAGCGTTTTTAAGCGCTGTAATTGTTTCATAATATCATTAAAACAATTTTCTATGACAGCCGATACGGAGAATATACAAAAAGATTTTGTGCTCTTTAGTTTAGACATTCAAAATACCAGCTGTAACACTGAAACCAATTACGACCGAATATTCATCATTGCAGTAGTACGCCAAGTCGACTGAGTGGATCGATACGACGTCCACGACTACAGTGCAGCACGCACGCAGTGGCTATTGTTTGCGTATTTCCTTTTGCGACTGATCGCACGCGTTTCGCGAACCGTAACGATTCAAACGAAGGCTTGTTTTTAAAACGTAAGTGTTAACTACGCGTCGTCGACGGCCTAGAATGGCAATTTTTTTATTTTCAAACAAACTAGACGTAAACATGAACAAATATGATTTGATCGATAACAGTTATGGATCGCGGATAATTCACCGTCAAAATGTCACCCTTTTTAAAATTCATCGGTAAAAAATCGTTGTGGATAAAGTACAATTTATTAATAAGTAAATAATAACATAATAGTATAATTATTATTTATTTAATTATCATCGATATTTATTTTCTATCATTTATATTCTATCATCTACTCGTATATTATCTATCAATAATCATCTTCTGATAATGTTCGCACTTCCATATTAATTAATTTAAACCTTGTTTTTCAAATATATAAATATACCCTTTTAGTATTACTTTATCTTTACACTGTTCATTTTTAATATACGATATATTATTCATAACTATATAATGAAATACTCTCGTAAACTCGATACATGTACTGGATGATGCCGATACAATAATTCAATAATCAGTAACGTATGTAATTGTATAACAAGTATGCCAATCTGGTGATTTTTAAATTTAGAGTTTTGAATAAAGAAATCAACTTGTATCAATAAGATAAACTTAATGGTCCATCATATCAAAAAAAAAAAAGTATATATAAATATACGATGAATTGTACGTGCGGTGAATTGTGCTCATGGCGAGTTGTAAATGCAGTGAAATGTTGACGGTGAATATTCGCGCAGTGAATTAATTGCGATGTTTATATAATATATTTGTATGTAATTCTTGATACTAAAAGTTATATATCGCGTCGAGTGTGTGAAATTAGAATAAATACATTTTTTGTACTGCGTTTAAACCAAAATGATGTCCGAAACATATAAGTACACAACAAACACGTTAAAATGTCGAGCTTATAATGTTACAGTTCTATTACTTCATTTCAAAATTAAGTGCAAGCCATTGACCAACATTTTATCTTGATCTAATTGTGTGTTGGATAATGAAAATGTGACACAAGTTGCTTTTGACACGGGTTTTGAGGTAAATCATCTCTAAAGGAAAATTGCTGTCGTAAAACTGTTTGTCACTCGTCTCAATTCGTCTCGAATATAATCATCCGTGATTCCCTTAACTTGATATAATACATATTCGTTAACTCATCAAAGAAATCCGTAGAATTGACGTGAACTTTGTGCAATATCAATTACGAAATACCACTTATACTTTTTGCACTTGTCCGTACGAAATATTTATTTTTTATATCGATAAAATCCCGAAATTATTTGAGCATTAGAACCTATGCATTAAAATTTTACCGTCAACAATCATTGTGTTTCGAAAAATGTAAATTATATATTTACTACACAACCGTTATTAGTTTACAAAGTGGGCATTAGCTAATAATATAATTATATAATAAGAAAACAAAAATGTATAACTAAGAAAAGTTGTAAACACTTTTATCACCACCACATCAACAGACAATATATCATATTCATCATAAACATAGATAATGGTACTATTATTATGACTAAATATAAGTATAATATTTATATTTTATTTATTTTTTTATATATAAAATATAATATATCATAATATAAATAAATATAATAAATAATATACAATATTATTATAATTATTATTTATTTATTACATGCATATAATTTTTCAATTCCTTATAGGCTATAACTATAAGCAAATATATTACACTAAACTCACTAAATTCCTATTAAAAACTTAGCTACATGGTAGTACATTTATATTTATTTATTCAATAAATGATAAATTTATAAGTATATTATGCTATATTAATATACAGTACTACAGAGCAAAAATGTAACAATTCAGTATAAATGGTTAATATTGAATCATGTTTTTTTTTTTTTTTTATAAAAATAATGTTAAATACCATTTTAAATGTTTAGGGGAGAATGGGGGAACCGCGGTCACCTAAGAAAAAATTATTATATCTCAGGTTCTATGACACTCAACTCTATGCTACTTGAAACTTGTTTTCTTTGTTAAATCAATGCCTCAAATTTTTAAAAAAATTCGATATACTATTTACTTGATTTTTTAAAAAAATTCAAATGACCGGTATTCTTCCGGGGTAGGGAGAATTCAGGTCATGCAAAATTGTATGTAAATAAATAGGCTTAAAATCAAATTTAAAAAAATAAATTAAAAAATTATTACAAGTACAAAAGAAAAGTGATTAAAATAACAAAATGATTAAATGATTAAAAGTACAAAGGAGAAATGATAAAATCTGATTTATTTCAATAAAATCAACAAATTTATAATGTAGGTTAATTAACGATATTAGTTTCTCAAATTAAAGTTATAAAATCAAATAAAAATTTTGAACAATACTTAACAATAAAAAAAATTAACAATATCCCTGTTTAATTATATATTGAATCAGTCTCTCAAACCACCTGTATACATAATCCTTATAATTTATAAATATCCCCATTAATTTTGACCGGTATACCCATTTTAATAAGTTATGGAAAAATATTTATAACCATAAAACTACTATAGCAATGCATGTTTTGAGTAGAAAAAAAAACCTCATCATTTTTTTATAAGATTAACTAAAAAGTAGACGTATATTATAAAATTTACTTACCTTAATTGATGTTTGAAAAAAAAAAAAAATTACATCAGCCACTAAAGAAAATCGTTAGTGAGATTTGAACGTGAAAACGTTTGATGATAATATCTTCGTGATAAGAATAAGTATTTGTTATCATTCTTAATGTATTTGTGTGAATAGAACAATTTTAGATACCATAGTTTATTAGATATCAGGATGACCGGTATTACCCGCTGACCGTTATTCCCCCGTCTCCCCTAATACAAAAGTAAACTAACACTAATTAGTAGTTAGTGATTGATATTTCTAATATTATAAAATTGTGTTGGTAACTTATGACAATTATACGTAAAAATAAAACTTAAAAAAAAAAAAATGTATTATAATACTGAAATATTTGACAATTTTAAATTTCATGAAATGTCCATACACTATATATACAATAACAAAATAGTTAATTTTTGGCACAATGATTATAAAATTATGTACGACACAAAGCATCCGTAGATTATTGTAAGTTTGATTCTAATATACTTTTTATTAAATAATTTAAAATTTTTAAGAAAAACTAATGAGGTTAATTCACTCTTAATTTCCGTCTTACTTAAAGTTGAATTAACTTTCTTTATGTGATATCTAACATTATCAGTCGACACACATACAATCTGATCAGATTAAATAAGTTATATGGTTTTATTTTCAGATAACTTTAATCATCATTAAAGAACTTAAAATAAGTTTTTAAATATTTAACAAACCAAATGAACCACAAGATGTTTTATAATAAAAAAGAATACATTTCGTTATTTCACTTCGTAGATATTTACTAACGTTTTAAATGTATAAAAGAAAATATTATGATTTAAGATATCTTTGTTGAAGTTTTCAGATATTTTGTAATATTACATAAAAATTGAATAATTTAAATGCATAATAAGTACAAGTCCTTAGAAATTATAACGATAGCACAATTGGTAGTATTTAAATGAAAAATAACCTATAAATAATGGAAATATCTCAATAGCCATGTTTTAATAAAAATCCATCCGTTCATAAATCATGTTTTGTGAACTCAGTGACGCACGTAGGGGGGGGGGGGGTTGTACCTCCTCCCCTATCCGAAATTTTCTCCGAAGTCTAGGTTAAAATTTACAAATTTTACAAGTTTTAAATATGAATAGCTAGTATTGAATACCTAGTATCATTGATTATAGAATAGTCTATTCTATTATCAATGCCATTATCTATGGTATAATGCAACTTTCAGAATTGTATAAAGATATAATATATGAAAATAATTTGGGTGATATAAGTGAATATTCGAGTGTTGCTGAATTACAATCATGGTAAAATATTTTTAAGCACCAGTCATAAATTATTCAAACAAAAAAAAACTGTTACAGACCTGTACTTTTAGTGTGATTCTCAAATATACCTAATAATTTCAAAATTGCTGCAAATATTTATTACATTAACAGTAAGCCACTAGAGAACGGTCGTTATCAACACTACGATGTATTAAGGCCTACTCAAGAAATACAGTAGAACAAAGCAGTCCTAATAGTCTAGCTTTATAGATACCTTTATATTTATAGAAACATAGAAGTTGATCCTAATATAATAAATGAGATGAGTTAATCATCAAATAAAAGATTGAAGTTAAATTTATAAATTCTTAATTTTTTAATTAAATATATTGTTAAGTTTTAGATTTATAATTACAATGGAAAAAAATAATTAAAAAGTATATTACGTCATATTATAATTTACTTTTAAACTAATAGTGTATGTATAAAATTTAAGTCAAAGTTACTTGACAAAAATTATTTGAGTCAAAATATATAAAGGATTTGAATAATTTTGTTAATTTTAAAATGTGTTATATTTTTACCTTGACACCAAAAAAAATCCTGTGTGCGCCTCTGCGTGGACTCATAAATCCGTTCAACAATTTACACGCATCACGACAACCTATAGCCGTTTATCATTGTTTTTATTGAAACGTAAAGACGCGAATAATTAAGATTTAATTAAAAAATGGGTCATGATAACTATTCGTTCAGGTTAATTTTGTTCATTATTCCGATTTACTTGAACACTACTAATCTGTTCGATCTCTTTTGAATTTAAATCCAAACCCTTCGATCTATATTATAACGAGACTGAACGCAATTTATGTTAGTTTCTGGCACTGACCAAAAATTCGTCAAAGAATAATCAAGCCGTAGTAAACCAATAGCTCTGGCAGTTCATTAGGTATGCAAAAATAACGTTTCATTAGTTTATGATAATATTTCTAACTATAGAAAACAAAAGGTAAATTTTTATTTCTCATTAATTAATACGATCAAGAGCGTGCCTGAGTTTTCAACTTTTTTCCGAAGTATTAACGAATTTAGAAAAAAAGTATTGCTTAGTATTGCTTAGTATTTGTAAACAATTTAAATTGAATATCATAAACATTTACTAGATTTATTTATATAATACATTGATGTCTAGATTTGTATAGAGCAATTAAATTAGTTATTACTAGGGCTGGGATTTATATGTAATAAAAAACCAAAAATATGTATATATATATGTAATTAAAATTGTCAAAATATGTAGTGTAAAATATATAAAAATATGTTGTATAAAATAAAAATTATGTACTAAGAAAAATTTAAAAAATACCTATGTTAAAATTTTAAATAAAAATACAATTCTAAATAATTTTTGATCATAATTGAAATACAATAAATTTATATTTAATCAATTGTTAGGGAAACAATGACAAACCATATATTATTTTAAATTTTCAAAATGAAATGTAATTTGGTCTTAACACTGACTTATACCTACTAAAGGAGCGTTCCACATCACAAGATATTATCGGTGCATACTTCATAGCTGTTATTTCATTAGGTGAAAGATTGAGCTCCATCGTGTCTTCACCTGCAATACCACAAAGAATGTTTCTTATACATTTAATGGTCTTCAGTCACGAATTTTTGTTTAAAACGACGCTCATTTTAATAATTCTGCTGTTGGGCCCTCTGATTCATTAATTTTTGAAATTGATAAATCAATAATTTGTATGCTTTTACTCAACGGAATCTTGGTGTTTTCTAATTTTGAAATTGATTCACCCAAAAAACTAAAATTAGACACAATATATGATAGAGCAGACTTTATATTAGGTCTCTCAAAAATTTATTTTCCCTTGGAAATCGATGCTGCATTTTCAAAATCCTATATAGATACTATATTTTTAATTTCATTATAAAATTTGGAATAATAGTTTACGGCTTGTAACCATGTCCCCCACCTTGTTATAATTGGCTCTGGAGGAAGCGGATTGTTTGGATAATTATTTTTGAATATTTCAATTCTACTTGTAGCTTTTAGAAATATTCATTTAATTGTTGAAATTAATAAATCAACATCGGGGTATTGACATCTGACAGTTTCAGCTACTCGATGTAAGACATAATCCAAATAAGTTAAGCGAATCATTTTCGGATACAAAACTTCTAAAGCATTTGCCGCCTTAATCATATACGGAGCTGCATCTGTCATAAATAGTAAAACTTGTTCATGCTGTATGTTTTTGGGCCAAATTATTACCTATATGCATTATATACTTACAATTTGCCGAAACCATTATCGAAATATAAATGTAAAATATTACTAAACCACTGAAATTGTCAACATTTACGAAGTTTGTAAATAAAAACGAAAATTTTACAATGTAAAAATATGTATTTATGACGAAATATGTAAAAATATGTAAAATAAAATGTCTTATTTTATTGCAAATCACGTGAAACGAATTTATCATTTGCAATAATTAATTCATCGTGTTTCACTAAAAATATGTATTTACATACAAATCGCAGCCCTAGTTATTACCAATATTATTATCATTTGAAATAAATACATTTGAAATACTTAGTAGTAAAAATATTGAACTACCCCCCCCCCCTGAAAAAAATTGTTTGGCACACTACTTAATATGACATTTATTAAATTTTAATAATTCATTAAAATATTTTGTCATATAAGTTCTCGTTACAACGCACTCCAACGGACAGAATTTTTACCATTAAATCAGAAAATTCAAAAATTCGAATAATTTTTTTTTTTTTTAATAATATTATATAATTCAAATACAAATAAATAATCATTATTGGGACCTTGCCTTTCTTCAATCCTTTTTCTAATTCAGAAATTATGTTTTTCTTTTCTTCCAACGAAAATTACATTTAATTACATCATATACGTATATACAATAAATTAATTGCACAAACTATGAGAAATTACTAACGAGTGAGCTTTATAAAGATATACACCCGACTAATTGCATTGCGTTATCGGTTGACGTGGAATAACACAGTCACACATAATGACAATTTATGTCTTGATAATTTCATAAAATTGTATGCTAGTTATCTTAGGATTAAATCAAGAAAGGAAAATATATTTTAACCTGTACAAACAGTTCGTTCTATCGGGATTTTTAAAAATCAATTATTTCATTTTATTGAGATCCATTTAATGAGTACTGATTCTTAAAATATCCCACCACACGATTCACTTCCTTACCATCAAGTATTTTCTTTCCTATCATTTCGTTTCGGATTATCGCATTTTTATCGTTTGATCGACTGCGGCGAAACGTTTCGTAGAAATATAAATGCGACGATTACGAAAATCTTTCGATTGACTACATAAACGTTATGAACGTATGGGTGTAGATATTACACCTCTGTGTTTGCTTAGTTTTTCTGTTTTCTTTCCCATTTCCGCAACGTCTGGTACATCGATTTACATAGACGTGAAAACGATTTGCACGAAGAGCTTCACTTATCTATGTACGCATTAAAAAAGTTCATCGTGGTTAAACCAACAACGAGTGTCTTCAAAAACGTTTTTGCAATAATAAATTATACTTCGTGTAGGTGTATAATGTAGGTGTTCAATGTGTTTCACTATTTATATTCCGTCGCGTGACTAATGCACATACAATTAAACTCGTATTTGACCGCGTATCAAGACTTTATGTTATTCTCTTTGTACGGAGATACTACTTTTTTATTATATTTGTTATACGAAACGTGATAGAGAGATAAAAAAAAAAAAATGGACGTTTAGAAACGGGACGAGAATAAATTGTGTGAAAAATGGCAATGTTTCGTTAGATATTTAGGTTAAGTTATAGCCGACAATAATAATATCTGATAGTTATTCGGTTTATTTTTGAATAATATTCGGTTTACAATCAACTCTTTATTTAGTTTTATCTATTATTAAAACGAAAAAACGTGACGTTATTACTTGTAACTACAAATTAAAATTTATAAATCTAAAAACTAAGAATAAAAATTAAAATATGACATATTTTGGAGATAATGGATATGGGCTGATATGGACTGCAGATCATATTGCGAATTGAAAAGGAATGCGGAGAAGCGTCAAGAGTGGAGAATTGCTGTCAACCAGCCCTTGGGCTGTTAACAAAAAAAAAAAAAAATAAATATTTCGGAGTTTCTTAAATTTAAAAAAAACATAAGTTAAATTTTCTTCTGAAAGCAGACCATACTATTATAATCTTAATACATTGTACATTTCATTTTGACAACACTTCGATACAAATTATCAGGAATAAAAGTATATCTTATCAAATTAATTCGAATTGATTGGCAAATGGTAGTTCATAGCTTCCCGAATTATCGTAGCACTAAACATTTTGGAACAAGGGTTTTAATGTTTCTGTGATCGAATAAATATTATTTAATTTCAATTTAGGTAATACCATCTATAAACAATTCTCGAAGGAATTAATAGTTTTTATTTAATTTTACGAAGGTTAAAATTACTCATGTCTTTAAACCGTATCCTAAACATTTATATGAAGACCTAAAAGGCTAGCAGGCTAACAGATTATGTTCATTAAAGATAATAATAGATAAACCTGTACCTATAACAGATACACCTTGGATGTAATGATTGTGCCTTTTTTTTTTCTTCAAATTTTTGTTATTTATTATTTATATCACAATATGAAAACACATATATGTAAATTAAAGTGTGATGTTCACCCCCCCCCCCCCCATCGTTATAAAAGGTTCTATGAACGCCACTGATACGTGTAACAATGGTGTATATATCTTAATTTATCTTACCGTAGGTTCCATAATTTAATAACTATGGTAACTGCATGATCACTTGATGGCGTTGCCCGGTAAAATAACTTAAATTATTTTCGACATAATAACCGCAGAAAACAATTGACATATTACGGTGTTAATGCTTACAAAAACGATTAAAATCCGATTGACCGACGTGATATTATGCGCACAACATACATTAAAACAATCCCTCTGTTCGTTTGCTGCGTGAAAAACGCGGTCTTGTTATCGTCCGTCATGGCATGTCCGACGAGCGAAAATCGTGTATGCGCACGCGCCCGCGCGCGCGTGGGTGTGTGTTTTTATTTCTTTTGATTTTTGTCTTTAATTTTCCGTGCGACAATCACGATTTTCGGTTTACTTTTCCATGACCTTTCTATCGCGCCTACTTCGGCAGAGACACCGCAGACGGTTAGTACAAGACCGTGATCTACGGTACATAGAATCGAATACTAGTCGCAGCCGTCGTGTTCGTCGTCCGCTCCGTCATTTACGACCGCCATTTTTTTTCTGCCGTGTTCGCATCCACCGTTCGCAGCCGGTACCGTGTTTTTTCCGTAGTTCAATGTGAGCGACCGTTTTCAATCTCGCTCTGTCATACCAACGTCGGAATTTAATCGATTATATACACTCGTAGGAGTTTCGTCAACAATCCTCGTACAGTTGACCACTGCGGAAAAATTTTCGTAAAATATTACTCGTCGTACGCCGTAAAACACGCATTTGTCGTTGCATCTTGGAGTCGCCGTATCTTCGTGTGCAAATCATCCGCGTTAGTCTACTTACGCGAACACCGATCGTAGGTATTCGCAATCAATTATCGGTCATCCTACTTCATATGCCGTTTTCGTAAATCGTACATACGCGAACGTGTTGCAAGACGTAGATCCACGCGGTAAAACGTCGTAAAGTCCAGCATCTCAAAACTACCATTGCTACCAGTCTCAATCAGGTCAGATACATATGTACCTTTTTTTAAATATTAATCCATAAAGATATTGTTCAATCTACCTTTGTATATACATGTATATATTTTAGTTATATGTCTCCCCTCCTCGATCTATCAAATCGTCATAGTTTTTAAGCGATAATTGTATAAAGTAAAGTCCATTATTTGTTATTTCTCTCAAATGATTTTGTTGTTTTTCTTTTTCCTACCACGAAATCCCCCTCCCACTTTATTCTATTAATTCTAAACCTTCACTTATATTTTATTATTTTATCACATAGCGTACTTCTGTACCTACCTATTTTTGTTGTGTCTAGTGTAAAATATACTAATTTATATATATATATATATATTATTATGTTCTTAAGTCTCTTGGGGGGGGGGGATTATTCCAGTTTTTACCCCTTAATTGTACAATTCTATGTTAAGATTCTCTCACTTCCCTCAGGTCTGGAAATTTTCTATAGTAATACTTATACATAAACCTGGTAAACCAAAACACCTACCGTCATCCTATAAACATATAAGTCTACTACCAGTTTTAGCTAAATTGTTCGAGAAAATTGTCATCAAAAGAATTAGACCACTCATACATTCAAACAATATAATACCCCATACACAATTTGGTTTCAGGACATCTCACTCGACAATACATAAAATACACAGAATTACTGATAAAATTCAAACTTCATTTGAAAATAAAGAGTATTGCCCAGGAGTTTTTTTAGATGTGGCCCAAGCTTTCGATAGAGTTTGGCACGATGGCCTTCTATACAAATTAAAATTATTCCTCCCAGCTCCCTACTATCTAATAATCCAATTTTACCTCCATGATCGTACATTTGCAATTCGACAGGGTAACTCAATATCGTCCTACTTTTCAATCTCTCCCGGTGTTCCCCAAGGAAGTGACTTATCGCCAGACTTATTTAATATATATACATCAGATATTCCAAAAACAACAAACACGACCATAGCAACTTATGTAAATGATACTGCATACTCTCCTCCAATCCAGACCACGTTCTATCTTCAAACTATCTCCAAAATCACCTTAATTTAATAAACACCTGGGCTACCAAGTGGAGAATTTTAATAAATCCCGATAAATCTTTCCATGTGTCATTAACATTACGAAAAAACAACCTCCCCTAGCTTCAACTCCAAGGAGTCAAGATTCCTACATCAAATCAGGTAAAATATTTGAGAATTTTACTTGACAAAAGACTAATATGTGGACCGCATTTAAAGTCCAAACGTAAAATCCTTAACAACCGCCTTCATCTACTTAGACCAATTCTCAAATCTAAACTATCAATACACACAAAGTTTACATTGTACAAATCTCTACTCAGACCCATTTGGGCGTACGGTATGCAAATTTGGGGATGTGCCAAACCTTCCAATGTCCGCACTATCCAAGCTTCCCAGTCCATCACTCTCCGGCTAATACCCTCGGCCCCTTGGTACGTAACAAATGAAACCCTACACAAAGATTTAAGAATGCCAACAGTTGACCAACTAGCTAAATTGGACTATAACAGATTTCACTTTAAACTGCAGTACCATCCCAATCCTTTAGTCACTCACCTAGCATCACGTACTCTTCCTGACAACCCACCGCGCCGACTCAAAAGAAACTGATGCCGTGACCTATTAAATTAAAAAAATATATAAAATGTATAAAAAAAAATTACTGGAGGTACCATCGCTGGATGATTTCCCTCAACTTGTATTTCATGTTATAATATTTTATTTTATGTATATAGTGATATGTCAGTCATCTATTTTACTTATTGTGTTATGTAATACAGATTGTAAATTTTCTAAATAAAAAAAAAAAGTGAACTGTTAAAAATTTATATACCATATTCGCATTCAAGGTAAGTAAAATTTAAGTTAATTTTGCCAAGTTGTACTATAAACAGTAAACCGTGATTTCCGGGAAAAAAATTAAATATTATGATTACCTGAATCTAGATGTTAATAAGTGATATACTATATACAAAAATGTTATAACTATATATTTCATATAGGTAACAAAAAATTTAATCCAATCCTACTCATGGTATGTTTAAATATTTTATACCAATTACCACTAACCATTTAATAATATTAATAATAATATCTACCGTTCATTCATTGTTCTATTGACTATTGCATAATATCTACAAATTTTACAAGTGACGACGGTCGCCGCAGGTCAAATCACGTCGGCTACTGCCGGGTGTGTGTATAATAAATTTACATCAGCATTTAACATGATAAGACCTTGGAATTCGCCCTGAAGTTTATTACAGGGGCGTAATTTAAGGGGTAAAAACTAAAATAATACCCCCCCCCCAAGAAACATTAAAACATAATAAAAAAAATATATATATATATTCAAAAAAAAATTCGTATATTTTACACTAGACACAACAAAGATAGGTAGGTACATAAGTACGCTATGTGATAGCAAGGTAAAATATAAGTGAAGGTTTAGAATTAATAGAACAAAGTGAGAGGGGGCTGCGTGAATTAAAAAAGCCTATTACGGTGAAATTAATAAGTTCTAAAAACTGGTAAGATTAAATTAATATTAATGAAAATAATTATGAAACCCAATTAATATAAATGTCTATTAATTAAAAAAAATAATACCCAATGAAAAATTTAAAAAATAGTTAGTAAAAATGAAATTTTCAAAAACACCCGGAGTCAAGGATAGAAATTTTTTTGAAGACTACTATATGGACCATACGGAAATGGAGAAACTTCATAGACGTTGGTGGAAGCTACGTGAAATTCCCCAATCAAATATTTATTATGGCACCCAAAATAAGGAGTTAAAAATTCCGAAAATTGTGTTACAAATAGTTACAAATGAGATATAAAAGAATGGCGTTGGTCCGGAGTCGATGAGACAAAGTCGGGGGGCTGTTCCCCCATCAGGAAAATGTCGATTGCGCCAAAAGTAAGGAGTTACAAATTCTGAAAAGTGTGTTACAAATAGTTACAAATGAGTTACAAAATATTGGAATTTGTCCGGAGTAGATCAGACAATGTCGGGGGGGCAACTTCATGCACGTGAAATGCTTGGTGATTCAAAGCCAATTTTTTTACGTTTGGTTCAAAATTTGTGAGATGAAGCTGTAATCAGGGGCGAGTTTTATCAATAACTAAGGGAGGGGCTAATGGAGGTTTAAGAATTTAGTTAGGTAGTTGGTTTTTTAAATCTATCTAAAATTTTAAATTACAGAATATGTTTTTGAGTCCCTCATAGTTAAGTCATTTTTTTCACAATAATAATATAATTTAAAAAGTTACTTTATTGATATCAATTTTCTTTTGAAATAATTTTAAAATATAGGTAAATACATATAATTAACAACAAAAGTGAGCTATTTATTTATAAAAAAAAATATATAAAATAGGTACCATATTCATCAATGACCATTGATGATATTTTATTATAATTATTAATATATAATAATACTTTGCTTTTTTAAAATAGATAGCTTGGTCCCAAGGGGGGGGGGCTAATGCCCCCTTAGCTACCCTCTTAAACCTGCCCATGACCGTAAGTCTCCTCTTTTGACAATGTCTAGTCAATTTCTTTTTTTCGTTATTGGATAATAACGCACTGCCTCTGATATATGTAGGTAGTTTATATTTCATAATTACAAATTTATTTTAGAAATCGATGAACGGAAAACAATCACAGATAAATCTTAGTACGTTGCTTTAAATTGAAAAAAAAAATCACCGCCCCCTAATCACCCAAAACGAGCTCACCACCCACCAATCACCCTAAACGAGCTCACCGCCCCTCGGTACTCCTTCACTGCACATCGGGGGGGCAATATCGCCCCCGTTAAGAAGCATTGGTTTAGACTCAGTGGCATACCTTAAGAACAGGAGAGGGTGGTGATGGTTCAATCGTCCTCACGGTTTTTCGTTTTGAATTTTGAATTAGTGATTTTTCAATCGTAGCTGAAGCCTACAGGCTACAGGTAATAAAACCATTTTTAATTTTATTGTTTATACCGTGTTTTATACATTTTTATCAGCGCCGTCAAATTTTTGGACCACGGTTGTTATAATACATTAATAACAGCATGGAATACTATCTACAGCCATATGTATCACAATTTTTAAATCGCCTCGCCACTCCCTCCTGAATTGAGCTCCAATAGCGCTACTAGTACAACGCCCCCGGATGACATCGAAAACACAAAGATATTATTAGGAACCGCATAACGCATAACGATAACTTTTGCAGCACGAGTGAACCGCTATCGCAGTTGACACGTACACGTACGAACCCTGCAGCGTTTTTCGTGAGTCCATTTTTATTGCATTTTGACCGGATATGTACAACACATCTACCCAATCGCATTGTTTTGCAACATTTTTTTTTTATTTTTTTTGCATCGATCAGTGTTCATTTAAGAAGTACATAATAAACGTTCGTTTACGATTTCGTGGAAAAATATAATAAAAATTTAAAAAAATATTTTTAATAAAAGTTGTTGTTGTTTTATTGCACGTAATGATTAAAAATCCAGACAATTAGCAAAAAGACAATCGAAATACTACCAAAAATGCTTTAGATGCAATACATTTATAGTGTCGCGTTAGACGATAATATAGTTAAAAATTGTATAAGTTGTATATTTAGAAATAAAACATTTCGGTCGCACGGACAAATGCTCGTTTAATGTAGGGATAGACGTAAAACACAGCGATTCCTTATTTTTTTTTTTTATGATATAACCTCTTTAGTTTAATGTAATATTATCATGGTTTTTTGAGGTTTGAGGTGTAGAATTAAATTTTTTATTTTTATTATTTATCAGCTTTAAAACAATAAGGAATAATTTTTCTATGCGAAAATTATTTGAATACAAATGATACAGCCCCCCTTCCCCGTAACGTTCTTACGTTTGTGAAACACTGGTATAGCCCGCAAGTACACAACGTGCACACTTTTACTTCCGTGTATCCGTAGCAAGTATTTTAGTTGTCTAACAATAGTTTGGTGAAATAAAAAAAAATATTTTGTTACTTTTCGGATTTTATTTGTTTTTTTTTTTTTTTATTTTTATTCCGAAGCCAATAATATTCAATTTCAAATAATTATGGGATGACATTCACCAATATCACATAGCAGTGACACGCTCGACTTGAAATAGGGGTTATATGCTTGAAATCCTCATCAATGAATAATTTTTTTGCTCACGGTTGTATAATCATTATGTTTGTGATCGAAATGTGTTTTCATTTAACGCATCAGCTTTACAACATTTGGGGATATCGTATTCGTTAAATTGTTTTGCCGTTTGCTGTTGTATTTGGATTATTAAATTCTTATTTTATTCGAAATCAATTAAATTGTTTCACTATATCAAGGAGTACGATCGAGGCATCAAATAAACATCAAATAAAATAAATATTTGTCTAAATGATAAAACAAACAGTAAAAGTTGTATTTAGTACTGATATTTAAAATGTATTAACATTTACTGGATATGCATATTGTTATATGCTAATTTTTTATTACTATCTGCATAGTATTAAATAATAAATAACCCACGTACTTTTGATGAATTGTAACTATAACTAAATAAGGGTAGTTTTAATTACACAATAACTAAGATAATCCCTCACTACAAATAAGATTTTGAGTGATTCAGATAATTCTATATCAAAATACACTCAAGTATATATCAATTATATTATTATTTATATTACTTTATATAGTTTTAATAACGATACACAGATATAACATATTTTCAAACTTGCATTTTTCCTAGAAACAATTTGTATAATATCTCGATATTTAATTGTAACTCGGTGTTTTATAAAAACAAATTACAATTGATTTCAATAATTATAAACTCACAAATAATAATATAAATATGTTATTTTTTGTTTTTTTCAATTACTTTTGTAAATAAATTTACAATCTATATTAAAAATAACTATAGTAAACAAATCTAAAAGATATTATATAAATTTAACTTTGAGACATTAATCAGGGAAGATCACGGTGTTTTTAATCTCAAAAATTACGACACCAATGTCTTTTAAGACTGTGACGAGTGTTGCCGGGGATGAGACAGTGTGTTCGTTAGCAATTAAAGTGTTTGGGTGTTGGATTAATTTGGAGTGGAATTATTTATAATGGGTCTTAACTAATTTAACAACTGTTTTAATATTTATGTCTTCGTGAAGGATGAGATTAGGAACATACGAAATTGTGAACTTAATGATATGAAGGGAGATCGATTGAAATATATTATTTAATTAAATACAGTTCTTAGATAAATTAACCGAACAAATCCCAAACATTTCGTATTGTCAATTTATTAGAAAAAAATTTTTTATTTTTTATAGGTCAATACGATTTTTTGAAATTATACATAACACAATCATCAACGATAGTTCTTCCAATCAAAGAGTTGGTTATATTTCATTCCATTCGAATTAGCAAAATACACGACAAGTTTTATTTCTATCATCTGTGACAAATCTACAATTTGCTAATCGGATCTTCTATCAAATTCACTATATCTGACGTCGTGGTTACGAGAAAATTTTTAATAATGTCCAACGTATTAAACTACATTCTTTTTTAGTAAAATAGTTTATACAGTTGTTACATTCAGGAATATACTATTATACAGGAAGGTAGAACGAGTTAATTTTTCTAGGGTTTCAGTTAAAAGGTTAAAATTGGGTTTTACATTTTTTCGAGTTTCATTTTACAACCCAGGTTTTATATTTTCTTGGATTAACTTAACGGGTAATGAAGGTTAATTACTTAAATGCATATAATAAAAAGCTTTGAAATAATGCATGTAAATTAATTAAGTAAATAGAAAATTAGAAAGTTACCTATTGCTTTTAGTCGTACATTTTTTTGAGAAAACAAAAAATAAGGTTAACAGTGAAAGACAGTACAAAAATTCATGATAAATAATAATAATAATCACGAATAAAAAAAGGTGAAATCACAAACTTATTATAAAAAAATCAACAATCATAATTCTTTTTTTAAAATAAATAATATTCTATTGACTAATGACTATTCAGAGCAGTTAATGTTACTTTCCAAGTATTGCCGCCTACTGCCACCATCGGCGATGATGGATACAAATCTAAAATACTTGTTTTAATGTATATTTTCATTCCCCAAAAATAATGTATAGATTGAACAATAAATATAAGCAAAGTTCAGTGCTATTAAACATTTTCCTTATTTATATAATTATTTCAAATTAGTCTACAATTTTACATTTTTATAAATTTCAAAACAAAATTTAATTAATTTGAACATCGGTTTTGAGTTGAATCTTGGTTAATTATAATCTGGGTTTCGTTTTTGGAGAAAACCCGTGCTCTTATATTAGTCGGTTTTCAGTTTGTACCAGGCTTCGAAATTTGCACGAACATCCTGGGTTTCAAAACTGAGTTGAAACTTGTTTTGATTCTCTTCTATATTATAGTGTATTTTTGACGTACGTCTCTAGTATGAAATTAGAAAAGTTTTTTTATTTTTCTCCAGTTTAATCGAGTGCACGAGGGTAACAAGAATGCTGCACGTACGAGTACGAGTACACGATTATAGCGATATTATAGACGAACATTAAATAATATATTCGTCAATCTTAACCGTTTCAATACGATCGGTAACCTGTAAAAGTGTTTGACATCCATGTGGAAATGGAAAATAGGGCAATGTCAATATAATAATTAATTATCAGATCATAATAAAATGTCGATCGTGTACGGGATTCGTGACATAATACTGCAGATTACGTGACATCGCATTCGTGATATGTACAGCGCGGCAACAACGTCCCGTAATATTATAACAATGCATCATCATTGAGGTGCCGGAATTTGTACGTATCTGTATAAAGCGTTTCGAGGTTGTCGTTGTGCACAATATATTATTAAATTGCTTACACAGCGCGTTGTACACGAACGTTACATTTGGCGTAAACATTTGCACCTCGCGCACGTGCGGTGACGGATTAATTAAAAATAATTTCCCCGTATGTTTCAACGAAGGCAAATCATACAATGCACCGGATAGATATTATTAAATCGATTGTTCAAAAACTATTTTCGGTAATGTCACGGAACAATAAGCGAACGCGACGGTGTTTTTAAGACACTAGTATATATAACGATTAATGTAACTTTTTACGTTCGTTGTATACACCTCGGTTTTGTTTTATTTCGTTAGTTCTGCAGTCACAACAGATGGCGTTACCAGTGAAAAATTAAACAGAGCAGAAAAGATTTTTTAAAAGGCTTTTATGAAAAATCGGCTATACAGTAACAGTTTAAAAAACTTAACTGGAGTCGTAATTATAAAGCATATTATGTGAACGCATTTTTTTTTAATATTAATGTGCTGTGAATTCATGACATTTTAATACTGAATGTTTAATTTCATCGATTACAGAACCGCATAAACGGCTTCATTGTAATTTAATCAGCAACTAAGCATGTTTAGGAAAATATCACTTAAACTATTTAGAGGAAGTAAGTTAAGCGTTTTTAGGACTGAAATGTAAAAATTTAGAGATAAATTATGAATTTTACATTTATTTTTAAACCTAAATAAAAGTTTTTATTATATTACTGCAAGAACTTATGAGTTTTGTTAGATGATTTTTATCCAAAGTTTTGAATTTCATCATTATCCAAATTTTTTTTTACATAATTTATAAAAAAATTTGGTAGACGTGCGTGTTACAATGTACAATATACATACTCGTATGATATGCATAATTTGTGTAATATAGGTAGTCAGAGTTTCAAAAAGTTTCATAACGTTATTATAATAGTGCAGAACTTTTCGAAAAACATTTTTTGGGTAACATAAAACGTTCCAAAATCAATAATCAATTAGAATTTATTATGAATAAAATACTGAAAACAACAAACGATTGAAGTATACGATAAACAAAAATTTATCAAACATTTTTATTTTTTTTTAAACTATAAATGTATTCATAAAATCTGTACATATATGTTTTTACAATGAACATAACCAATATGAGTATAGTGTTTGATTTTTTTTTTTTTTTTTTTAATATGTGACTTTATTTTGAAATGATTATAATATCTACGTATATGCACAATGAGCAATATTTAGGACGGATAAGAGAACTCTGAATGATAGTGACATTATAGGAAGTTTCACATTAGAGACACCTAGTGGCTTTAAATTAAATCTTAGTATTTACCATACACTTATTACAAATTTTAGATTTATTAAGTCTCGATACCAGTTCCACTTAAGACATCTGGTCGGATTTCCAGGTGATGTTGGTAAAGCTAGATCCTTGATAAGCTGATTGGCGTTGGATTGAAGTTTTGAGTTGAAGCGTTTGTAATAGAGAGTAGCAGTTTCATTGATTGAACAAATTTTGACGTCAAAGTTTATTGAATTATTAGAGAGATTATTAGAGAGATACTTCAGTTATTATGCGACAACAGATATTCTGGAAGGCTTGTATAGTTCTCTTATTAGATGTTTTGGCAGAGCCCCATATTACTACTTTGTATGCCCACAATGCTTGTAGGAGAGTTTTATATAATATTATTTTAAGATTTAATGAAAGCTTCGAGCGCAGAAGCAGTCTTAATAGGTGAAGTCTTGAATTTAATTTTTTACGTTTGTCTTTAAGATGGGATGACCATGTCAGGCGTTTGTCGTATATCAAACCAAGATATTTTATTTCATTTGAGTGAGGGATAATAGTATTGTTCATTGTTATGGGAGGGCATATATGGGGCCTGAGTGAAAATGTGATGAAGGAAGACTTTGATTCATATACTTTAATTTTCCATTTGACAAACCATTCTGAGATAATGTCGATGTGTGTTTGAAGTTGATGGCTTGCAGTGATATTATTTGAAGCTATTGATAAAAGTGCGATATCATCTGCGTAGGTACCGAGGATTGTTTTTTTGATGTGAGTAGATCAGATGTGTAGATTATGTACAGAAAATGTGCAATGTTGCTTCCTTGGGGTACCTCGGTACCAATGGGAAATTGTTTTGAATGTTGAAGGTTGTGGTGAACCATAAATGTGCGATTTTCTAAGTATGATTTTAAGATGAGATAGTATGGAGCGGGAAATAAATATTTTAATATGAAAAGTAGTCCATCATGCCAGACGGTGTCAAATGCTTTAGTTACGCCAAGAAAGACACCAGCACAATATTTTTTTGTTTCTAAGGCATTTGAGATTGCATCAGCAACCTGGTACAACTGCTAGATTTTGGAATGATTCGTTCGAAATCCGAATTGAAGTTTGGTAAGTTTTTATTTTGTTTGGTTATGGCAAAGAGGCGCTTTAGTAGTATTTTTTCCAGAATTTTACCTAAAACTGGTAGGAGAATTGTGGGCCGGTATGAGGATGAGTTTTCAGGCGGTTTTTTTTGGTTTGAGAATAGTGACTATAACTGAAGATTTCCAAGTGGTTGGGAAATAAGACAGACAAAAGGTAGCATAATATAAATGTGTAAGATAAATTATTGTATTAGTTGGTAGGTTTTTGATTACTTTGTTGGTTATATGATCGTGACCAGGATATTTTTTGTAAGCTAGTTTTTTTATTATTCTGCTTATTTCAGCTGGTGGAATAGGTTTTGCGGGTAAAGCCATAGGTAATGGAGAGTACAATGATTCAATGACCGTCTCTTGGTGCAACGGTGGTGGTGAGATTGAATGTGATGTGAATATTGTTGATAATTCTTCAGCTAATGTATCTAATTTCTCCTTGTCGGTAACTACTAGAGAGTTGTTTGGTCGTAAAAGAGGAGGTGTGGTTTCCTTTAATCGAAGAATTGATTTTGTTTTGCGCCAAAGTGAGCCATTTTTGAGAGAGAGACTTTGTAAGTAGTTTTTGTATGTGTTATTTTTATGTGTTTTTAATAGAGATTTGAGTTTATTTGAAAGCATGTTGTACCTTGTTTTATCATCAGGATTGTGAGTTCGTTGCCATGTCGATCTTGCTCTACGTTTTGCAGCTAAAATTTGCATTAGTTCTAGAGTTAGGTAAGATGGTGAATTGTTGATTGACCTCGGTGTTGAGGACTCTTTAGCTGAAGATTGAATGTCGTTGGTAAGGTTGTTGATTACGCTATCAATGTTGGCAGGCGATTTTAATTTAATATTAAGTATTGTTTTTTCAGATAGTATGTCTCTGAATTGACTCCAGCTTGTGAATCCGGAAGTGATGGTTGATCGATTTCGTTTGAGTATAGGTTGAGCTTCTATATGAATTAAAACTGGGGTATGATACGAAGCTGGATCGTTTTAATTTGTAATGTAAGTGGTGAAACAGTTTGGCATGCTGAAAATGAAGAAGTCAATTGTGTCTGGATGACGGTTAGCATGAGATGGCCAATAGGTCGGAGTAGGGCTTGTTAATACTTTAAGATGTATTAGCGTAATAAGGTTGTGTAACGCACGGCCTCTAGTGTTAGTAGAACGGCTCCAGGTTTAATGTTTAGCATTGAAGTCCGCACCTATTATATAACTATGGCTGAAAGATTGAAGAAGGGTGATAAATTCAGATGTAGGAATTGTTATTCCTGGGGAAAATAACAGGAAGATATTGAGTTTTCCAATTGTAATCCTAATTTGAGAATACATCCATTCATGAAACTTCATAACAGTGGAACATTTTATAATTTAAAAAGTTGATGTTTGTTTGGCATGAACATGTTGCGCGAAAAAATTGAAAAGAAAATATCAATGTTCGTTATTATTAAAACGGCTGACTTATTTTCTACACTTCGTTTTTTGACAATATATTATACTATTTATTTAATATTAAATGCAGTTATAATTTATAGTTTGCATTTATTTTAAAATGGATATTTAAAACTTAAAGTTTGATACTGTTTGACAACTACACAAGAGGTTCAAACTTATGTACCTACAATGTGCGTACTAATTTTGACGTATGCATAATCTAAAAATAGAATATCAATTATATAGTAACATGCAACGACTAAAAAACCTTCATTCTGTATTCATCGCACATATTACGTATAATACAGCATACACTTGTTCACTTAATCTTAAAAAGCCCTCATTAGGAAATCATCAATTATTATTAGGTATTTTATAATTTTTAAATTTTTATATTTATTGAATAATGAACTCCGGTTAAAAATTTATCCCGTGAAACGAATATTTTTACTTGGTTTTATATATATTTTAATATATATTATAATCATCGCTGATTGGGCTTACTTCACAACCAAATGAAAGAACCGAATGAGTTAATTTAACGAAATACACTGAAAAATTACACTTTTTTCTTCAAATTAAATTTTTATTGAGATTTTAGCTTAAAAATATGTATATGTGATAAATGTATTGTGTGGATGAATAAGAGTATGTAATAAAATACATACTAATAATACAGCATATCGCTATATAAAAAAAAGAAAAGTTATTTAATTAAGTAGGAATATCCATCCAGGGTTTATTGGGTTTTCCAAATAAATCTCAATTATTCGGTCAACTTAATAATAATTTCATTGTGAACTTGATACTGCTTGAATATGTCAGAATTGTTTCTTTGCTGAATCCCTCTGTGTATAATCTGAGGCTTTTTTAGTATCTGTTTTTTGATGATGTTTTCTCATCGGTTTATTCTTCATAATTATCACCTGTAAAATTATCTTATCGTCGTTTTTATTTAGTTTCATCACATACACATGGGATGTCTTTATCGGTTATGATTTTAGTAACATGGGCTATTTCGTCAATTTTGATCCATTCGTCATAAAGTTCGGCTGAAAGGTAAGTATTTCTCACAACAAAGGCTTCAACTCATTTCGAACTGGTAATGAATCCACCGTGTCGGAAAAGTATTGTGATTTTGCTGACGACATTCCACGCTTCGTAGGTTAAATGCAAACCTTCGAGCGTAGACATTTTATTTTGTGATTTTATGAGCACGTAAGAAACATAATTCTAGGTCCATCAATCATACTGTTCATATTACTTTTCATGTCTATTCTGTAATATGCTTTAAAAGTCCGTATGATCCCCTGATCACATGTTTGTGTGATTGATGTAGTGTAAGACGATAAGAATACGAGATTCATATGTTTGAATTTCACTCTAACCATATGCATATTCATTTTCACTACTATTTTAGCTCACGTACATTCTATAATAATATATATGCGTTTACAAGCGCATTTTTTGAAATTCCATGGATTCGATGTTCTAAACTCGTGTTGGTCCTTCGTTCGATAAATGTATTTGTTCGCCGTCAATTCGGGTTTCCTGAGTCGCGTAGTAATCGATCGCAAGATTTTTTGTACGAAAGTTGTTCGAGTTAGTCTATAATTAAATTAAATTTATTGTTAGATTCGAACCTGTTTTTATAATGATTTTCAAACAAACCGTAAATTTTACAGCGACATAGTATTATACAATAGAACATTGAATGAGATATTTTGCAAGAGTTTTTTTATATTGTTGCATTTAATCGCTATGGTTATTTATCGGTTATTTGGAAAAGTTCAATGGGTTGTGTTGTTTAAAAAAACTATTGCAACATTGGTGCGTTGTCGTAATGCGTTTATCTGTAACTGTATTATGTTTTGAGCCAAAAGTGGCGAGTAAAAAATTATTGAACACGGCGTTACGGGTAGCTAAGAAACGTACACAACTGCGTAGGACGTCAATTGTGACATATAATCAGTACCAAATAATTATTTTTATTGGAATATTATTACTATGAAATGCTATCACAATGTGATAATTTATTTGGATCGTTGTCCAAAGATTACACTAAGGATTCTGATGATCTGATTTGAAGACTGACAAACATGTAACCACATAATAATATGGCTTCCCGTTTACCGTTGAGATGCTTCAGGAGTATCGTGTGTTTATATTATTATATCGTTCACCGAACATGACACACATATTTACTACCCTGACGTTATATGTAGATGCATTAAATACCTAACATATTAGATAAAAAAATCGATTTCGAATACAAATAAAATTTAAAAAACGTTTGTTTGGATTTTTTCCTCTCAAACATAACTGCTACTATATAACTTTATAGAGAACTTTTTTTATCGGCAAATCTATACAATTCGTAGTCATACAACTCTATAAATTACTAATCGACAACTCTAATTCTACAACTCCTATAACTTTGAAATTCCGTTAAAATGTAGGTCTATAGATAAAAACGAGATTTCAATATTATTTTTCAAATTTTTTTTGTGTACATATTAATAATAATATTTAAATAAGAATCATGTATAAAAAAAACTTTTTTATTTAATATTTAATGAATCTTCTGTCGAATGGGTGTTTAAAATGATATATTTAATGTTTTTTTTTATTTGAACAGTATACAATTTAAATAATTTATAAGTAACAATAAATAATATTGCTTCATCTACGTCTCATTCGGTAGTTTTTTATTTACTAATTGTATAAACTCGGCTATGATAGCTGACTGTTAAATTTTATCAAATAAAATCAATATAACATTATTGGTATACTGATACTAAAATATAAATGTTTCACATAATATTAAGTACATTTATTGCGTCGTAGAACATGAAGTAATTTCAAATCTATTTCAACGAATACTATTATTGGTAATCTATATATCTATATTTGTTATATGTTTAACTGCAAAACTATGAAAGCAATAACAATTGTGGACATTATTCCGAAAAAATCGTGAGTAATAAAATATGCACTATTACATTTGAAGAAAATTAAAACGATTTTATATCCAGTCGAATTTGACATTTTTTCTTATTAAACTTCGTAATAATAGAGTACAGGAAAGTTTGACTTAACTTTATTTTTCTGAAAAATTTCATCTATGGAAACCAAAATTATAAAAGAAAATAATATTTTAATGATATATGAAAACTCAAATATGATTATCAGTATATGATATAAGTATGTAACACATTTTATTATCTAGATGAAATAAATAATCTGTTTATATAAAACTTCTTATAGAATTAGAACTATATAGAATGGAATATAGAATTATATTTTCTATAGGATAATATTGAAAAATAATAATGTTCTTAAAATAAAATTCTATTAACTAAAAAACTAAAATATAATTAAGACATTCTTCATTAGCATCTGTATCTTTTTGATTTTTAGGTGAATAAAAAAAAAAGTTTACATTTGTGTTAGATTATTAATTTCATATTATATATATATATATAATATGCATACATAATTAGTTTTATTTTTTTATAAGAATATTAGAAATACGCAATCTATATTTTTTTGGTAATTAAATGTAAAATTAAAACACTTGTACCCTATTTATTGTACATTTAAATTGTATTGTTTACTTAGTTTAGTAGCTTTAAGCCTTTTTGTATAATTACCAGATGAAAAGAAAAATTATTCACTTCTGACTCCAAATACGTTGAATTGAATTTATATACATCTAAAAGCCATACAGAAATACATAAAGGGTTTTCTGACAGAATCAAAGCTAAAATTGCACTCACTAACAGTGATGTTTGTATAGCAAAATGTTAACGTTACGGAAAAATATTCCAGTTAAAGCTTTATACAAATATAGGAATAATGTTGGCGTACCAACAACAGAAATAAAGTAAGTGAAATGATTTATTAGTCTGCAGTTTTATATTAACAAAAAATAATTATTATATTTCATATGATGCAAAATCGTAAATAATTAATCAGAATATAATGAAATGTTACAAAAAAAATATTGATTTCGAAGGTCGACGTAT
Source organism: Sipha flava (assembly GCF_003268045.1). Lineage (NCBI taxonomy): Eukaryota > Metazoa > Arthropoda > Insecta > Hemiptera > Aphididae > Sipha > Sipha flava. The sequence continues at coordinate 53,023 of NW_020273018.1, forward strand.
ATTCATGTTTATATTATATTTATTTCAGAATTATTTAAATCCTATACTTTTTAAAATTTAATTATAATCAAATCAAAGGATTTAATGTCTATTTATTGATTATTGAGACATTTGTGCCGGTACGTACATTTATGACTATATGCGAATATATTATTATTGTAAAGCCTAAAAACAGATTTCAATTATAATCGACAAAATAATCGATTAACAATAATATATGGAATCGAAAAATTTTTTTCCTGCTCTTTATTTTTTTACTCCGCTATGTAGTATTTTGAATACCACTCTCGTTGGAGACAATTATATGAAAATTCCAAAAATATAAGTGAAAGTAAGAGTTAATGGTCATATTTTTCTACGTTATGACTATAACTACAACTATAGTCTATGCAGTTCAAACCCAGCCTGTAGAATTGTTCTGACTGTTGGTTGCATTAGTGACAGTTGAAAAAATTATGTCATTAAAATTACTTTTGTTTTGTGGGAAAAAAAATTAATAATACATACGTTCACGAAAACAATAATAACTATACTATGAACGCGAAGACGATTATTTTATTCAACTCGTGTGAAGTTAACTGTGTACGCTATATTGTTGTTATTATCTTAAAACCGTTTTGATACTGTTATACGTACACGTTGTTCCGTCGTTGGAATTTTTAATTTTATTACTTAATATTCGTAAAATGTCTTACGCAAAACTGAGCGACGAGTGATAGCGGTCGTTTTGCGTTTCGAGGCCCAATTCACTGATTATAATTATGATTTCATGCGAACTGCCCGGGACTGAGGCTCAGTGGCATAGCCAGGGGGTAGGACCCGTTTTGCCCAGGCACCCGCTTCGTCCAAATGTTGTTATAATAAGATTCCAGTTTCTCCCAAACTAGTTTAGATAAATTTAAAATTAAGTTGGTAATGATTATTTTAAATTATATGAAATTGTAATACGTTCATTTTAAATTTTGTAGTATTGTAATATTTGAGTATCATTTAGCGTTATCCAGAGAATACCACGAGGAGACGATACTGTTTTTACTCCAAAATATTTATAAAAACGTACTCAAGTTACTAATTCACAATATTTCTAATAGCATATTATTAAAATATTAAATTTACACAATATTTATAAAAAATCTACACGTACAATTAAATTATTTAAGGTTATAATTTTATTCAAAATATATTTGTTAATGACTACACATTATTTTTAAAATTATTACACATGCTTTCAATGAACTCATAGCGAATATTTTCTTTGATTGATACCGTATTATTTGTTTATGGTTGTGTACTTACATTTTAATTATAATTGCATATTTTGATGTCTTTAGTATTTCAACGCTATTGATTTTAATATATGTATCTTTTTGGACAAAATTTCTCACAACATTTAACCAACATAATATAAACGAATTGGAGTAAGAATGATCATTGCAGAACGAATGAAACAACTTGTACGCATTCATCGTAAGCAGAATACTTGTTGAATTACATGCCCATAAACAAGCAGTAAATGAACTATCCTCAGAAATATTTAGTGAATCTATTGTCAGTTGGATATCAAATCATCAAATCCATCAAATCTTCAACAAAAAATATATTTAATCCATTTGCTAATGTCCGAATTATTTTTATATTCTGAATTTTAACCATACTTTTGAATACTTCAATATCACTCCTATATAAGATGAAAATGATATCCAATCTTTTTTGATAGAGCCCATATTTAATTAACAGCTGAGTCTATAGCCAGTTAAAGTCAATATTTATAAATTTAGGTGAAAAATTTAAGTAAATTTCTTTAATGTTATCAATAATTGTGTTAAGAGTATACAAGTATGTTTCATACTTTTATCTGGAAGCAGACAAAAAATTAACAGTATATAATTAGTAAACATTAGCATAAAAAATCGTGCACAATATTTAAAATTTCCATCCATATAAATAGTGTCAAATAAAATTATATATCATACACAAATAAATAAATTATATTTAAAAATATTAAATTATTTTTATAAGAAATAATTATAACATTTTTTTTCTTGATCATTTACTAAAACAAACGGTTCATTTTTTGAAGTTACAGTGTCAGATATATTTTTTATAAAATGTTAAAATGTCGTGTACTCACTGACTATGGTCAAAGATAATCTATATCGTTCGTTCCTTTTCAAGTTATAAGTGAATATGTGTTCCATATAAATTCGATAACGACTGGATTTCTTATGCGCTATTATTTATCTGCTATCAATTTTATATTTTATTATATAAAAATGTTATTTATTTCGACTAGAATTACTATTGACTTTATAGCAGTCGTCTTCTCCTGATCAAAAACTTGTTTTTTAAGCACATACCTACCAAATAAGTACCATTACTTTTTGTCGTTCGATAAAATATTATATTTGACTGAAACATTGCCAACTTACTTTTTATACTTTTATTACTAAAATTTTTAGTATAGCATTCATATCTTGACTTATCATTAAAAGAAATAGATAAGTAATATTTTTAACAAATTTATGTTTCACAATTTAATTTCTACTATGATAGTATCATATTTTTATAATAAGATCAAGGAGTAGACGAAGAAGTGAATCCATGGTACGTGAGCTATGTCTTCCTGTTGGATATCGTTCCAAAATTTTAAAGAGGATTAATGATTTAAAATCAAAGTTATCATCTAATGCACAAGTAATTATAATTTTTTTATGTTTTCATGAGTTATATTATTTTACACATTTTGTACCTTACACATAGTTTTATATTGTATCAATAAATGATAAGAAATTAGAAATTTTAACACTTTTAACTAAAAAATAAAATGCTAATATTTCAAATATATGTTAATTTCTACTTTATATATATATATATCGAGTTAACTTCGATGAATTAATGAAGTTCAATATGGGATTAAAAAAATGTAGTAATATTATGATAAAAATATTCATATTAAATTGGGATAGGTACTCGATAAATCATAATATAAGAATAATTATCTTTTAATAGAACATAGTCCATAATTTTAGGTTACATTACCTTACCATAACAACAAAATGTGTTTGGTACTGTGAACTATGTTACATGGTAGTCCCTATACCTACCATTGAAAATGGTAAAGACAACCATTTAAATGGTAACTATAACCACATTGATTTTTCCGTGTAGATGAAACGGACTATGCTCTAGCCAGGGTATGATGAATCGTGCTTACGCTAGGGGCACGAATTGTAAAGAAGCGCAAAATCGTACAAAGTCGTATTTTAGTTAACCTACAAAACGAAATTTTCCATTGTACTTGTTGAAACGTGAATATTTTGTCTAATTTTAAACACTGCATGTACAATAATTGTATTACTAATGATAAAATTAAAAAGGTTAGAAGAAAAATGAATAGTGGTTTTCTGATATTATGTCAGTAAGATTATTTGTTTTTTTTTTTTTACACATTAATAGGTACCTATTAATGTGATATAAATCTTACTTACCCACTTTTCTTCCCCCAACTTAACATTTCTTAGCACACTAGACGTGTTTATACAACCATAGTTTTTGATATAAAATAATCATATTTTATAATCTTGTTGTGTCAAGAATGTAATATTATAATATTTTATGTTGCTAATTAACAATTGATAATTTATAATGTTCTAATTTTCAATATTTTCAATTTAAGTTACCATATAACATATTAATATGTATGAATATTGTGTACACAGAATTATAAATTATAAGAACTTTAAATATGATAAAGCGTATCTACCCAATGTCAAAATTATAATTCAACTGGAATAATAATTCAATGTCTATATTTTAATAGTATTTATATAATATTAATTCATATATATACCTGTGACAAGTTGAAAAATAGCACCGAACCTAATATATATATAAATCAATGGGAAGTTATTTGTTCAAATACGGTTTAGACAATATTGCGTAATTTCGTTTCGATATATATTTTAACCCATTCGATTTAATGCCACGTTCAAGCCAAACATATATTTTATTTTCAGAAGCTTGGTTTTATCATGGTGATGGGAAATTCAATTAAAATATCATAAACAAAGAATAGGTATATGTAATTTATCAACGTTTAATAACCGTATATTGCATAGACAAACAATGCTTTTGCATAAATAAATATTAATATTTATTTTATTATTACTACTAAACGTTATTATTACCATACGGGATAGTACATAAAGTGAACTCGTGGACTAGTTATGCATAAATGCAAATTCTTTATTTTTATTTTGTATCTGTAATTATCTTTTACCGATCACTGTTGGCCACCTATCAAACAATACCACGAATTATTTGTACTCAATATGTTCTATAAAATCAAGAACCATTAATGATTTCATTGTTATAATTTATTGGGAATTTATTTTAGTCATCATTATGCGAACTTTAAACATTACAGATATGATGAACATATTTTTATAAATTTAACGTATTTCTAATAAACGTTCAATATTTAAAAATCAAACATGACGAATATAATTTCATAAAAATATAATGTACTCTAGTATATAAGTAAAAAATTTATGTGGAATTAATATAAGCGCAATATGTAAAAATGTTGTTATTATTAAAATGATTTTTTTCTACGAGTTGGCCTCATTTATCAACCACGTTTCACGGGCTCTTCAGTTACCCCACGTTATCATGATTCCTATTTCCATTAACACGTTCCTGTAAATTATAATTAGTATGTTTATTATTTATACTATATCATGGTATTGATATTATTTTAGAAATAAAAAAAATAATGATATCATTAGTATTTAATAATCATTTGACTTAGTAGTAGTCGAAAATATGAATTACGAGATAAAAAAGGGATGGAAAATTCAACTTCTTATCTGATTGTGTAATATAACACTATACATTCTACTCTAAATATAAATAATATCTATAAATGTTAGATTCGTTTTATAATACTTTATCAAATCAACGTATCTACTTGTTTCATCCAAACTACATTAATTTTCATAAATTCAATTACATTTTACTTATATTGGTGTATTTATGGTCTTTCAAAGGACCGAGGAATATTCAAAACATTTTGAAGTTTAATTTAATAATGAGGTTATAAGTAAAAGCGACTTTTGCTCTATATATTTTGTAAAAAACAGCTATTGAGGAATTTAAATTAAAACTTTATATTGTATATTTAATGCAAGCGTTTATTTTTTTATTTATAATTTTTATATTGTACCATAAAGAACTAAATTAATAATAATATTTATATAAAAATAATTGAAGGTGTTTAAAATATTGTATGCTCTTGTAATCTTTATTTTATAATAACCGAAAATGTTAGAAATGTTACAAATTATTATAAAATATGATTTTTGAAAGAAAAAATATAAATTACTATTTTTTCTCCCTTAAAAGAGTTATACATTTGCGACGCTTCAATTTCTCTTTGAAAGCAAAACCAAAATAGTAAAAATTGTTACAAACAATTTAAGTAAATATGAAAAACTGAATTAAGATATATTTAAACGGATTAAATATTGTGATTTTTGAATTTTGAAATAAGTACTGAGAATAGTTGTTAACATATTAAAATAAAATTTACAATCACAATGATTTTTATGTGTAATTTTGTTATTCATAAATATATTGTGTATTAGCTACGGTTCATTGGATTCATAAAAACGAATACTTATGAGTTTCCCGTCTATGAATAAAAATTAAACATTTTTTTTAAATTATGTATTGTCATTTTTAGATGATTTGTTAAATAATTTTACAAAAAAATAATAAAAATATTGATATATTTGTTTATATGAAGAGTTAAATTGAATTACTTTGTTTAATATTTATTAATGATTATTTGCTGCTTTACGTAAACATATAACGTTCAATGAATAATTATTTTAAACATAAACAAGTTTAAGCCAATGGTTTTTGTATGCTATTTTCTGATTTCGGAATTATTATATCTCTTAATATATGCTCTCTTACATAGTAATAATGTTAAAAATGTTTCAATAAACTAAATCTAAATTGTATCATGATATTATAACCAATTGTAGATAACTATTCTTAGAATAGGTAATTTACGATATTATCTGAAAGTTTGGAAATAGCAAATAGCAATATTATTCCTAATTATTTCTTAGTAGATAACTATTATTTAAATATTTTCCTATATTTTTAAATTTGTTATAATTATGTGGAAATCGTAACACATTGTAAGAAAATATAAGATTTATGTTATATGTTTTTCATTTTTGTGTTACCTAAATGCAATGTAAACATTCTCACGAAGTATAATAATTCAGTAATTAAAATAATAATAATAATAATAACAATAATAATTCAGAGCTATAAGTTAGATGTTCAGTGCTATAGCAGTAATATGGAAGCGATTTCCACAGCGTTATCGATTCAGTAGAACAAAAAAAGCATAACTTACCCGACTACGCAAGCAAGTTTTATATTATAGAATTGTTTGTGTTATCTTTGGTAACCCACCTTAAGGTTATAAACTTATATATATAGCCTGAGTTGTGTATTATGGAACATATTTTATTTTTTTTAAAGAAAAATCAACGAAATTAAATTATTCTGAAACATGAATAACATAAATTTAAAATATTAACTTTTTATTTAAAAATCATAGTAGCTCAACAGCATCCAAACGTAGTAAATTATGATATTTTTAAAGTTTAAGGCTAAAAAAAAAACATCAAGCTTATCCAAAGTTAATAAGCATAGAATTAAATTTGCATTATCCATGAAAAGAATAATTTATCAATAAATATAATTTAATAAATGCATAAATATTGTGGAAAAAGTAGAAAAATCTACAAAAAAAAAAAAAAAAGAATTATTTTGTATAATGATGGTTATGATAAATAATTTAAATTGAATATCAGTCATAAAACAATATAATGAAAAGTTAAAAAAAATTAACTACAATAAAAGCTTACAAGTGTAATTGTTTTTTGGCTACAAAATAATGATCCATTGTTACGATTTGCATACATAATACTTCATAAAATTACTAAAATTTATTTTCTTAACTTGTTGTAAAATAAGAAAATATAGGGAATTAAATTATAACTTTGCAATATTTGTGTATTTATGCGTAATCCATTTATTGAAATGGATAAAAAAAATGTGACATAATTGATAGAGTTAATTACCAGGTAAAAAGATGGTAGGGACAGTAAGAAAAAACATTTCGAATTCTAATTTATGATGGAACCCTATTTCAGGAAATAACATTACATATAAATAAATTTAAAAAAAAGTTTATTCTAGATTTTAGCGTTGGATATTATATTATTACTATATATTATTTCTGCGAAACATGAAAAAATAACATAATTTCAATGTCATTAAAACACACAAATATACACCCACATACAATATAGTCTCGTCGTATATAGTCATATTTGATTTCAATTAAAAGTTAACATAAGCGACGGTGTTTATTTTCAGTCGCAATATTGTTGCTGTTCTTGTTATTTGTTGGAGCCGAGAAAATCTACGTAACGCGTAAGTTTACGTGGACAACACATTTGTGAATATTGAAATAATCGAGGTTTACTACGAAAAAATAGAAAAGTTAAAAAACTGTTCAAGGTTAAGATGTATATGAATAGTAGTTGTGCACCATAGATAATTGAGATGGGTAATAGATTTCACCGACACTTCCCAGTTATTTTCATTAAGTTTGAGAAAAAAAAATTTTTAGAGAGAAAAAATGGTTTTTCACCATAAAATCGAAAAACATGTAATAAATAAAGAAAAAAGATACACTTACAATAGATATGCTGCACATTCATATTACATTTTTCTTAAAATAATTGAAACGTATTAATAATAATAATAATAATAAAAATCGTTTTATTTTATCGAGGGATGCACCTTTGTGATACTCATATAAAACGCAATGTAAATATTCAATGACATTGTAATATATTATTTTATATAATACAATAATAAAATAATAAATAGAATAAAAATTAGTAAATGGTTAATATCTTAATATGTTGAACTTTAATTTATATTTAATGGCGTCTAAGAAGAACTAACTTCACGGCAGTAAAATAGGATTTGCGGGTAAGAGGTGAACTCGCAAATTTTTTAAATTGACTCGCTTGTTCTCGCAAATTAAAACGCATGGTATCAATTTTTAAATTCTAGGGTGTCATAGAGGGATTACGTGAATACTGCCCACCCTTCTGTTTTTTAATTATAATTCGCCAATGGTTTACTCAAAAATTATAAAAATAGGCTTGAAAATTCTCAAAAATATTTCGCAAAGTATTGATAAAGGTCTCGAGTTTATCCGTTAATAAGGGTGGGCCAACTGCTCGTACTCAAAAGATATTACGGAATATAAAATTTTGAATTGAAAAATAATATTTAATATAACATATATTTAACACAAAATTATATTTTTAAATTTTTTAAGTGTTTTTTAATCACTTACATATAATAACGTACCTATTAAAAATGATAATAAAAAAATTGCACGCATGCGTATTTTATCAAAAATAGTTCACACGTATAAAATATGAACTGTTAAATAAATTAATCATTAATAATACGTTAAATACTTTCCATCAAATTTAATTTTTATAGTTTGGAGTTTGACACACATTTATAATTTCTTATACTGCTTTTAATTTTAATTTTCCAGTTCGCTTTCGTAACGTATATTTGTTTTATAGTAAACATCCATTTAAATTTCAATAAATCTAACTTAACAGCAAGAAATTGACGATTTAAAACTCTGTGCAGTTTTACCATATACGAAATGAGAAATGCAACAAAAATTATGTCATTGTGTAGTTCCACAACGTCACTTGTAAGAAGCATGAGAAGTCATGTGATATAGGGGAAAGGAATTATCAGTCCCCTTTTTGCCGATACTCTGAACCATCAAAGCACATACGGAGTACCAGGAGATACTAAGCACTCTCATGTCATAAATTATTATATCCGGTTTACATTGAACTAAAAATATTATTAAAGAGGTTTATTTTTGGGCTTATAAAAACGAGCTTATTCTATATTGGTCATAATACACATATATTTATACCAAAAATAAGGCACACGTATACGTGATGAATAAATAACAATTTAAGAGAAACTGTGATTGGTTTTGCACCGTCAATATCATAAAATACGCTTAACATAACGTCGATTCTAATTAGATTCTATGTGAACAAGGTAATACCATGATTTTATTTTTATATTTGTGTACATGATTTTCGATCAGAAGAATTGATCCAATTATCACAATCATGAGCAATTCACGATAAGAAATAATGTCTAACTGATTGTACAGAGGATATATAGGATATTTTTTAATTTCTCAACAGTTTTCGAAATAAGATGTAAAAAATACAAAAACTTTAACCGGGTTCTTGTTTCAAACTCTATACCACATATAATATTGTCATGTAGGCTTCTATTAGATAACACGGAATACTGCTTAAATTAGCATTGCATAACAATTGAAAAAAAAATTATAAGTCTTTAATTAATATGTACGCTGATTAATAGCACATTAGTTGTTCAATTGAAAACGAAATCTACCTTATGATAAATTTGGTTAAAAACAATCCCGTTTTGATGGTAATCGCCCTCCACCTCCCCATTCCACTCACGGTACACCGGTTTTCAATTTAATAAGATACGTACAGCAATATATCATCTCGCCCGGTATTATAACGGGGCGTATACATAGCAAACGTTGACGAAATCGAGAACACATTTCGAGAGATTTCTGAATCGGGCATCGAAAATCGAGAATGTCGCTCGCAAGTCGAACGCCGAAAGAACGTCCGCACGCGGTACGGCGTAGCAGTGCACCGCGCAGTACCGTGTACTGATGTTGTACCTGCGGCCTGTCGGCGCGGCAATAGCCGGAAGGGCGGTGGTACGGGGTAGGCGCGCTTGCGCCCGTCGTCGAAGGGTCGTGATCGCGCCAGTGGCGGTGGCGGCGTCTGCGGTTCGGTCGCGCGCGCACGTGTTCAGTCGGTCGCCCGCCGGAGCGTTGACGACGTGTACGCGCCTTACAGCCGAACGCGGTGTCGCAATCGCGCACTAGCGCACGGACACACGGACACGGACACGCACGCACGCACCACCCGGGACGAGTAGATTGGCGGTGGCGGAGCGCGCGAGCGCCATCACATTCTCGTTGGCACACGGACATCCCGTACCGAACGAATCTCGTCAACGGATTTTCGTGGTCTTTTTCCGTTCCGTCTTTTTCGTCCTCGCACCCGTTGCTTGTGACGCGATCGTTTTACGTCCTCTGTCCCTCCATTCATTCACACCACTGCCCAGGCCGTCACCGCCACCGCCGTCGTCGTCACCGGACCTGATGGGTTAGACGAGTACGATGACCACTATCATCGTCACCGCCGCCGAGCACCACCACGACCGTGAGCGTGAAAAACGTGAGTACCACTTTTCAGCTGAAATTTTCGTTGCTCATAAATTGCGTCCCAACGTAAAAACATTAATTTCCTTCCCATTTCATTCAGACTTAGGACTGTCGATAGCAATTTATGACTATCGGTTGGTTAAAAATACTGATTTTTATCGTTGTTTTGCAATTATATGTAAGTAAAATGAAATGTATATGTTTAAATTATAGTAATGTAATATAATAATTAAAATAAACAGTAATAAAAAAGTTATAATCATAAAATTAAAAAATTAAAAAACTGGTTAAAACTTGAATGATACATTCTTAATATAATCAAGACGGGTCAATTGGCCACTTTCATATTTTGCCATATTTTGTCTTAAATAATCTTTTTCACATACCATTATCTGTCTGTTTTAATTACATGAATATTTCGTTATTTAATATAAGTTTCTTTTTGTACATTTTTTAAAACATCTATAAATTGTAATATATTCGGGTGTGCTATGTAAAACATATTGTTAAACTAGGAGTGAAAGGCTTTACAACTATCCGTAGTTCAAGTTATAGAGCATGGATATATTTCCCATACAGAAGGCGGGAAGTCACAATCAGGCTTTATGTATGTATTTAATATATAATCAGAAAATTGCTGTACTTTTCTCGATAGTTGTTCCCGTCCTACCGACGGTTCCCGTGGTTCATGGTTTTTGGTGCGAACCTTTGGCGTCTCTTTAACCGTTAGCTTTAACCTAACCTTAACTCTTAACCGTTTTCTCCAGCAGCTCCCTCTCGTCCGAACAATATCTACTCGTTATAGGCCGCTTTAGTCATACACCTCGCGAACTGTTACCCACCGGAGCTTAGGTTTCGTAGCATTCCTTAATGTGCTCACTGAATTCCGATAAGACCTCGTCTGCAGTGAAACCACTGTTTTGTGTAACAATGATTTTAAATTTCACCTTGTACATCTTTACGTGTTTACAGGTTTTTCATTTTGTGCTATTTTTTCCTTAATTTATGTAATCAATTCGATTTATTTTGAATTTTTCATTAATCACGTGTAATTTAAATCAAAACCGTTAAAAAAAGTTTTGCGACTCTGATATATCTGTCCTGATATTTTCGTTTTGTTTTTTATAAATGTATAGAGTCGTCAATAAATATTTTAGGAACACATATTTTTAACATTTAAACACTTTGAAATAAATTATATTCACTTTTGTTAATATGTTTCAAGACGTTTGTCTCGAGGTTCTTAGATCATGAAATAGCACATATTTCAGTAGTTTCTAATAGTATCAATCCGATCCCTGATTATTATAGAATTACGCGACGGGATGAAACGTTTGGGGACTCATTCGTCGGAAAAATTAATTTTAAGAAGTCAGTATTTTATTTAATCAATTTTCCGAGAATATTAAGTCGTAAGTCACAGTAATAGTATATCCGCGAACGTGAGCTGGTTTCCCTACACTAATATTTAAGATTTTAAGTCTTCGACGATTTAGGCGATTTAATAACAGTGAAGCAACAAAATCCGACTAACTTTATTACGTTTATCACATCTCTGCATCGTTTGCTAGGATATTTCCATTGTTTTTTTAATTTTTTTTTTTTCGTATCATTGTGCGTTAGTACCGTACCCTTACAATGTATGTTTCAAGATTAAACTCGCAACCAATATACCGAATAAATGATTATTGTTACGTAATCGTTCGGTTTAGATATGTTCATTTAACTGACGTGCAAGTCGTTGTTTCTTTTCATTGTAATATTTTTTCTGGATCAACCGTACTCCAAATTATGATACACGCATAAAGTACGAAAATACGTGTGTGAAACTATTTAAAATAAGTTTGCTATGCACTCATTATAAAACGTACACGTGCCATGAAAACATTTCGGTATAAATTCGCTTAACATAATATTATTATGAACATTTGGTTCATAATTCTGTTGTATAATAATAAGTGTTTTTAAAATTTATTCGCTGATTATTGATGCATGATCGAGTTTCCGTATATGAAATTTTATGGTAAAAATAAAACATTTTTAAGATAAAAGAATAATATATAGACCTCAAATTTAGATATTTTTTAAGGCATGAATAATTTTTTAAGACACATACCGATTTTAATATTGGATTAGGTTTTCAAAAAAGTTAATCTTATATTATGTGCAATGAAACCAGTTAAGTATAATTTTTTTATGTTTTTAAAAATGTACATATTAGTATATTTACTAAAAATGTTGCTATGAAATTATTAAATATATTTTATCTAAAACATTAGTATTTATTATGTAATCTTAATATTATAAAATGCTACCATTATAAATAATTATCCATAAAATTATAGTTAAATATAGAGTATTATAGTATTATTTTAAAATTTCCTACATTTTTAAAAATATTGTAGTAATAAAATGACTAAATTAAAACGATAACATTACAAATATATATCAAAATGAATATTATAGTATAATTATAAATGTAAACGCATTTAAAAATGTATATAGGTATTTCATTTAATGAAAATGACCGTGAAACTGTGTACTTGCATTATATATGTTATTAAAATTAATAATTTACAAATTCATAATTAAAATTGAATTACTTAAATATGATTTAAAAAACAATTGACTTTTAAATTGGTATTTATTTATTTTTTTTTTTTTCAAGTAAAAATAGTAAATTGTAATATATATATATATATATATATATATATATATTGATATATTGTAATTAATATAAATAAATATATTAGTAGATTTACAACACTATATGATAATCTTAAGTGATATAAAACTCTTTAATGAAACAACTTGAATTGGTTGCTCATTAAATGTAAACAAAAAACTAATGTAAATGTGGCAAGTATTGAATCAATTATGAAAATAATATTAATATTAAACAGATGTTCGCTTTGTTGCAGAAAATCAATTAATAATTGGTACTACGACTTCAAGTTTTACATAATGGAAGTTTAAAAACACTAGTTTATTTATATTATCAAGGAGAAATAAATAATTAAAATTTTAACAAAGTTCCAAGCCCCGACAAACTTTTCATATTTTACTTATTTACGTTTTTAGTTTTAAGTTTAACTTTCTTTTTGGTCTTTTATGTTCAAAAAGATATAAAAAAAATTTTTTAAGTATTACATGTTTCTTGTTTTATATTAAACTAAATGTTAATCTTAAGGTTAATATTTCAGTGATAATACTTAATTATCAGAATATCATTATCTTCATACAAAATATCGTGAAAAAAACCTTCAAAATATAAATTTCTATTTACGAATAAATAATGTGAAATCCATAAATCCAATTTCAAATGTTTATTTGGTATAATATAAGTAGATTTTAATCTAATAATAATGTTTTAAACAAAATTATCTCAATGAAACGCGATGTTAAGCCATTAGAATAAGAAAATTGATGAAAATATCAAAAAGTAAAGTTAATAATCTTAAGCGTTCTAAACTTGATACGATTGGTATCAGTCAAAATGAGTACTTGGATGTATTTTATAACTGTTACGTACTTAAATCGTGTGTACACTCACAGTATTCAATGTATATAAATGCAAGTACCTTATCATGTCAATAAATGCGCTAAGGGAAACACAAAAATAAAATAAAACAGTAACATGAATAATGTTTATTTATAAGAATATCTAACCACAAAAACCAAGTACTATGTTCTCCGCGAAATTTATATTGTATTACATCAATACAATATTACTACCGGACTGTTGCTCGTTTAAAATACTACATTAAAATTAATGACTTTAATGTAATCTCATGAAAACTAGGAGATGGCATGACGTGTCTAATATTTGCAATACAATATTATATTATACAATCTATTATTTTGAATTATGATTTCTTCGGGGGTGAGGAAAAAAGAGTTTTCAGCTGTTTGTAAACGCATTAAAGTGAATTAAAATGCATAATTAATTAAATCATTTTTTTATATATTATAATATTGTATCGGCGATAAATAAAATATTACCCAAGAGAGTGAAACATACCCATATAATATATAGAATACATTTTTATTATGTATTACATATAATATAGAGATGCATGAACAAATAGGAAAAATTTCCATACGAAAAAAAAATCCCAAGGGATTCCTGGGCGTCTAAGGCACTTGGGGGTCAATGAATGTCTGCCGATTTCCATGTACAAAACCTGGTCGATGGTTAAACTGCCAAGTTTGAGTCATTCCTTAACAATCACGTGCGTGCTCTAAATTATTCATGTTTGGTACTTGTTGCGCGTTTTACGACTTAAAACTAGGTCAAGCTATTTTTATTTCATAGATATTGACAATAAAGAAGTGGAATTTCACCGAATATAATATTTGCGTGGTAAAAATATTAATAAAATGTTATTCTGTAATAAATCGCAATAATATAATATTAAATTCAATGCCCATTTTCGTCAATACATTAAACAACGCTTTTAAAAACAAATTTGTGATGTGTAATTTCTTTAGCTTTATTTTTAAACAGATACTTGGAAATTGTGAACTTTCATTGTTAATAAGAACATTGTAAGTGCAACATTAATAATATTATAATTTTTAAAAATGTATCTTTCTGTAAATGTACTATACTTCATTTTCAAAAACATTCAAACATTACTTTAGTGCAAATCATTTACAATAGTTTATTTTTTTTAAATTATATTTTTAAATTTTTTTTAAGTTTTTAAAACTCATGAATTTAAATGATAATAAATTAATAAATTAATGGTTTTCCACTGTCGAAATTTCAACTCTTTCAACTTAACGAACTTTGCTGTTTCCCTTCACCTTCGTTGGGCCGAGAATCTATTGTGTTTCATGATTCTTCATTCTATTCGATTTAAAAATCATAATTAATCTGATACCCTAATACATCGACTCTCAATTTAACTGATGTTTTAATAAAATTGTATTAAAACCCCGTTATTTCGTTGTTTTTGATATTTAAACTATACGTCTCACTTGTTGTACAAAAGTATCTGTAGCTGAATTTTTTGCACAATTTTTTTTTTTTTTAATTTATAATAATTAATAAATATAATAATTGATAAGACCAATAACCGTAAGACAAGTTACATTTCATCTTAAAATTCTCATAAAAATAGATAATCATGTGCCTTTAAATTGGAAGTCGAACTCATTAAGCTGTTCAATATATATTATATTTCATAAATAATTTTCACGTCATTCAACTAGTTGGAAACACGATTCACTTCAAAAACATATAACAATCTCATCAAACACGCGTTGAGAAAATTGTATTTCTAAACTAATGTGTTCCGCTGTTTCATCCGTTAAAAAAAATGATAGATTTCTATCTAATTATAAAAGGACAAATAATTGTATTTACTTTATTTCCCAACCGGGAAAATGAATATCAAATATTTTGATATTGTTCACAAAGAATAATCTGCCAATTTTTAAATCAATATAAATTATGAATGAAATTGTTTTTCTCAATGATTTCATGAAGTAATTAGTTATAAACTTAAGACAACTCAATCGTTACTCGGTCTAGTATAAAATATTCAACTTCTTATTCAATTAAGGCAAATTTGATAATAAAAAGTTAAACAAATATATTTTAATTTTCAAATAAATAAATGCAATCAAACATTATGCCTTGTTACTTTAGTTCTTAATATTTTACTTTAGGGTTGGAAATTTAAATTGAAGAACACACATCAAATCATATATATATATATATATATATATATATATTACAAATATAAGAAAAATTATAATTAACAAAACAAAAAAAAACTTGTCAGCATTAAAAATATAATTAAATTAATATACTACGGTAAAATGTTTAGTTCTACATTTTATTATGAAAATTTATCACACCGGCTCTACTAACCGGCTTTAGTAATACTTATAGTACCTTAGAATCTCGATAACGAGGTGTATAACATAACATAATATTACATATTATATACGGGGTAGGTACTTTGCATTTTAGTGCTTTTCGTGAAACACATCAATCCGAGAAGATTTTATTGAACACGATAATGAAGGCGTGAGTCGGATAGAGTCATCCCTTGTAATTCTGTAACCGATCAAATATTATCGGGGTCACATCGCGTTTTGACGACGAAAATTAATCATCACCGATTCTACGATATAGTGACTGTGTCATGTCGACCATTAGGCCACGCATGAACCACGTTTACATTTCACGACGCCTATCGGTATCGGATCTCGATATGACACGTTGCCGCGCTGACGTCGTGACGGCAACGGTAGTTACGAAATAACAACGCGCATAATTCGTGCATAATCATCTGTTATCGTGGAAGCAAACGCAATGTGATCCGTCATAGTGAAATTGTTTTGGATATCGTGCACACCGTACCGTTGGAGCCGTTGTAAAGCCCAGGGCCGGCACTACCTTTTGTGAAGCCCTAAGCAAAACTTATTCTACCAATAACCATAGTCACCTGTAGATCTGTAGGCCGTAATTAAATACGATAATATGTAATCAGACTCAGTAACAGCTGCATGCCTTATCGGGTAATAACTACATTTTCTTTTTTTATTAAAATAGAAAAATGTACATTCTGTAACATATGTACAATAAGTAAATTTGACAAAAATAGAATAATATTTACATCTCATGAATAATATGAAAAGGGAGGCTGTCCAGTGACAGCACGCTTAGGTGAAATTTAGGTTAGGAATTTAATAAATCCCTACACCAACGTCTTCTTAACCGACGAGGAGGATCTTAAGGCAAGTTTACTCTACCTTGAATGGCAATAAATGGGTTGGCATGAGTGGCTAGTTTTGAGTGGGATTTTTTGTAGTGAATGGATGCAATTTTGTTTATAGTTTCAATGTTAAGATCATTTAGGAGTGAGTTGTTAGAAACGTATCAAGGTATAGAGGTTAATAAACGGAGGGTAATTTATTGAAATACCTCAATTGTTTTTATTTAGGATGCTTGGGCATAACATCATATTTGTATTCCATAGGCCAAAATGAGTCTTAACATTGACTTATAAATAATTAGTTTATTGTTGAGGGAAAGATTTGATTTGAGAATAGGACGGATGAGGTGTAGTCTACTGTTGAGTTTTTTTCTTGTTGATTTTAAATGTGTATCCCAGATGAGACGTTTGTCTAGGATCAGACCCAAATACTTAATTTGGGTTTCAATTGGGATTTTTATACCCCCAAAAGAAAGTACAGGTTAGATTTCCTTTCTTAATATGAAAGTGAAAGGAACATGGAAAGACTTTTTAGCATTAATTTTGATTTTTCAATTTCATGCCCATTTATCTATTTTGATAAAATGTAATTGAAGATTGCAGGATGTTTCAGTGTTGTCACTATGTTCACTTAATATTGCTGTATCGTCTACGTATGTGGTGGTTAGAATATTATCAACATTTGGTATGTTTGCGGTGAATATGTTATTAAAGATCAGGAGGCAGATCACTACCTTGGGGAACTCATGTTTGGATCATAAAATAGGAAGAGAATGCGATGTATGCCTGACGATAAATATGCGATTTAAGAGATATGATTTTATTATTAAGTAAAGTGGTACTGGTAGAATTTTTTTTATTTTAAAAAGTAGGCCTTGATGCCATACTCTATCGAACACATGGGATACGTCAAGGAAAACGCCAGGAAAATATTTTTTTTTTCTCAAATGAGGTAGATATCTTGTTTATAATCCAATGGATTTGTTGAGTGGTAGGATGCTTGGATCTAAATCCTAATTGATTATCGGTAATTATGTTTTGAGTTTGGGGGATTGATCTGATTCTTCGAAGCAAAATGTTTTCGAATAGTTGGCCCAATACCGGTAATAGACTAATAGGTCGATATGAAGAAGCCTCATTTTTGGGTTTGTTCGGCTTATGTATGCGAATTATTGCTGAGAATATCCAAATTAGTGAGAAATAAGATAATCTTAGCATTGAGTTGTATAAGTAGGTAAGGAGCATTATGGATTTTTTTGGGAGAAATGTTAGTATTTTATTGATGATTAAGTCGTAACCGGGTGACTTTTTATCTTTGAATTTGAGTATGAAATATTTTATTTCGCTAGGTGATGTGTGTTTCATCGAAAGTGACATTGGTAATGGGCTTTCTAAAAAAAATAGAATTTCATTAAGATTACTTTGTTCGGGAGAAATATTCGAATGTGATGTGAAAATATTTGAAAGGTAGATACCAAAAATAAATGCTTTTTCTTCGTCAAATGTAGCTAATGAACCATCTTCTCTTTTTAGGGGATAAGGATGATTTTTAATTTTCATTAAAATTTAGTGGCTTTCCACAAGGATCCGTCATGTATCTTTAGGGTTTGATATTTTGACTTGAAGTAGTTGGATTTGTAGATTTTGATTTGTTTCTTAATTGTGTTGGACATGCGATTTAGTGTGCGTTTGTCGGATGGGAGACCTGTTCGTTGCCAATAAGAACGGAATCTATGTTTCACAGCAATTAATGTTTTTATACAGGGAGCAGTTCGTAAGGATTTCTTTTAACTGGGTGATTTTTATCGGATGTATGAGAAGAGTTAAAGACAGCAGCTTGTATTGAGGTAACAAAGTTCTGTGCGGTATTTTCTATTTCATCTGTGGTTTTCAGTGAGATTTGTTTTATAAATTTGTATTGTTTTCAAGGTTTGACATGAATTTGATCCAGTTTACTGTGACTTTTGATAGTGAAGGTTTTGGAGGATTGAAGGTGAGTTGGTCATTTATGTCTAAAATAACTGGATTATGGTCAGAGGTGATATAATTTGTGTTGTTTATGCTGAAATTTATATGTCTGGGATTTAATGAAAGGAAGAAGTCTAAAATGTCTGGATGTCGGTTTTGGTGAGATGGCCAATATGTAGAGCCTAGGGACGAGATGCATTTATATCTAATATTTTGTATCACGTTGAGGAGCATGCGTGCTCGGGGGTTTTCAACTCTACAACCCCAGGTGGGGTGTTTGGCGTTGAAATCATCTCCAGTAATAAACGTGTGGCTGAGAGATCGTAGAAAAAGATCGGTTTAGAGGGGAGAAATCGTTGGCGGAGGAGGGCAACAAACTGCAGATATTGTAGTGGGTATGTGATTAAGTGTAATTGAGATATTTGTTGCTTGGATAGTGGGAAGTTCTAGGCTTAATAGGAGATTGTGTTTAATTTGTGAAAAAAAAATAATTGCAGAGCTACCGTGAACTGTTCCATCGGGATTATCAGTTCTATACACATTAAAACCAAGAACAATTTATTTATTTTTGTAATGTAGTAGATTTCCGATATAAGTGCTATATCTATTTTTTTGTCTATTAGTAGATGGAGTAATTCTGGTTCATTTTGTTTGAGGCCATTAGCATTCTATAAAAGTATTTTAAGAGATTTAATATTGTTTGGATTAGGCATCATTTTTTAGAACTCATTTGTTGATTAAGTTTGTGAGTGGTTGAATTAAAGGGTAAATTAATAGCTTAAATTGAGAAAGGAACGAGGAAAGCTGAATGGGAATATTATTTTCTGCTGGCTCATTTGACAGTTTTTGTTTATAACATTTTTTTTTACTGTGGTTATTTATAAGGGACTCACTTTGTGAAAAACTTGGGAAAGTTGTTCTGTTGTTGATGTTGGAGGGATCTAAGGAAGTTTTTTCACTGAGACCTCCATCCTCATTTACAATGTTATTTCTATTTTTAATAACATTATTTTTATAATTTGTACTTGCGTTGTGTAAACGTTGGAGTTCTTATGAACTGAACAGCCACGGTAGCTTGCCGGATGGTTACCTTTATATAAGGCAGAGGTTGGTGGTTGTTCTTTGGATTGGGTGCATGATGAGGTTGGGTGAGCAGCAGCACAATGGACGCATTTTGAAGGTTGTGAATAATAGGATTTGGAATGACCATATTTCTGATATCGAAACATTGAATGATTTCACGTAGCATATGAGGTTCCTCAACTTTAATTTTTGTGTGGAGTAAATTATTTGTACTGAAAATTTCTTTATTATTTTCAGCAGGCTCAAGGTCGATAAAAAATAATGGTAGAGGATGTTTTGTAGTTTTTTGTAGCACATAAGAGGCTTGCCGAACCAGGAAGTCCATATCCTGGACGGCTGCCCCGATTTCGACATTTGGTGTGGAAGGGTGAAGATCTCTGAAGACAACCCGGCAAGCTTCATTTTCTTGAGCTTTATAAATATAAAACTCACGTTTTTTTTTCGTTTAGATATTTAATAACCACTCTGTACAAATCAGAATTATTAGAATTTATTTTCAAATTATTTGCTGTTGCCTTAAATGTGAAATTTAGAGTTCCAATTAAATTAATCAACTTATTGCGGAAGGTGAAAAAGTTGTCTATGTTCCTTACAAAGATTGGTAGAGGGGATGGTATGCGAGTTTCATCATTTTCAATTGTATTATTAATTGTCGTTTTGTTTGTAGTATTTACGTCACTGTCGTTGGTACTCAAGACAGCAAATTTGTTATTAGAGGCAAAATTTGATATATTTTTTTTATTCAATATTTTCGGTGAACTTGGAGATATATCTAAGTGTGTTCGCTTGGATTTGGATTTGACGGTTTCGAAATCGAAATCGTCGGAATGATTGTCATCAATGTCGTTATTTTCGATTTCCATTTCAGAATTTTCGAACACGTTACTGGTACCACTTTAAATACGCGTCAAGTGTGAGTTTACTGTTTTGGGTATAATTGTTTGTAATCTCAGTTTACTTTTATCGACGGATGGTTTTCGAGAATTTAAAATTATTATGAATAATAATTAAATGTTAATTATTATTAATGATGACATTTTATCTACGGTCGTGGGTGACCTATAGATAATTCGGAGAGCCACGCCGCCCAAACGGGTGCGTGACCAGACTGGGGTTCAATTAAAATACTTAATATTTAATAATTTGAGCCACAAAAATTGGGGTTGGCTACCTTCGGTAGGTATTGTACTTACGGCAATTTTTTCAACTCAATCATCGAATTTAACGGTGAAGAAATCGATGAAAGAGAAGGAGAGATACAACACATTCACGCAGCGCAGCGAAAAGACTACGTGTGTATTGAACGATAATAACGCAACGACTGAACTAAATTTAAAAATAAATAAATTTAAGAAATGCGATAAGATATACTTTTAGGTATCTCGGTTTTCACACTGTGCGGTGTGCCATACGGTTCGTCGTTGGTGCATTCATGACATATTAATTATAGTATAATATTGTTCTGTTAATTCGTTTTGTTATATGCCAACGAATTTCTCAAGAAATCGCACTCGCCAGGCGATCCACGTGCTTCATGTTTTATTTTTTGAGATTTCCATACAACCATACAAAATATTTTTCAATTCAAATTTTAAGCGCGAGGCCCTTGAAGGCGTATGGCCCTAGACTAATGTCCAGTTTTGTCTCCCCCTAACGCCGGCCCTGATGAAGCCAACGGCCGCAAGAAAGGTGAGGCGAATTGCGTTGCCTCGAGGACACCAAATACGATCGAGAATACCCATGTGATGATGACGGTGACACAATTAGTAGCTTGATAGTTTTGAAACGTTTTATTTGCACACCGATATTTACATGATGTCCACGCCATCGGCGTGAGCGTGAGAACCAAGCGTACGTTACGCGTTGTTATAATACTGAAGTCCATATTGTTACATTGAAACAGTTTTCAAGCGAGCAACGTATAAACGCCCGAGGGATTCAATGCTAACCACGGCACGTGCATGGACGGAAACGAAATAACAATACATAAAAGAATCGAGTTCTGCGATTCGAATAATCTATGATCCGGGTGAGAGCTCGAAAACCGCAACCAAGCGGACGCGAAGTGGACGCGGGGGTGATAATCGCAATAACGTCCGTAGGTTTTTTTTCCGTCGTTGTTCACGATTGATTTGGAATCGTAATCGAAAAATGTCTGACCGAATAGTACACGCGCCGACAACCCGTTTCCGGTGTCGAACAAATGCTTTCTCTCGTGGTGGACGGTTATCGTTTGTTTTTCAACTGTTTTCCGCGAGACAACGAAAAATCTACACCAAGGAAAACATTATGTAACATTAAAATGCTAAAATGTGCACGGAATAAATGAACAATAATAAAAAAAAGTTAATCAAACACACGTACACGTCGTCCGGTACGTGAACGTGCTTTCGCCGTTCTTGTACGCGTTCTGTACAATTCTACTCAACCCTATACAATCTCTCTAGAAATGAATGGACTACCCTAAATCGTATTCGCACGGGACATGGTAGACGAGGGTATTCGATGCACAATTTGAATGTAGTGCCAACCCCAAACTGCGAATGCGGATACCCACATCAGACAATATTGCGTGTACTAACGGAATGCCCCATTAGGAAATTTGACGGTGAACCCAAAGATATGTGGAACGCTTTACCTAGCTTCCCTATTGATTGGATACAAAAGCCTGGCATCAAACTATAGTCAACTACCTAAATTAACCAAACATACCATATTTTAGTAAATACATACATTGTACATTGTTACTGTTTTGATCATTGCTTTGCTATTATAGTCTTGTTAGATTTATTAAGTTGTATTCTCCGATTTTATTAATTGTTATAATTATCATTAACTGTATTACTTATTTTCTGTTCTACCATACGAATAAAAAAAATATGTTTCTTGTGCACTCGATAAACACCACGCTGTGTTATAATCCGTTCGCGTCGGCCACCAAACATAGTAACATCATTATAGTGTTGCACCGTCAACATCGTTATATTGAATTTTGTACTTGCTTTTCGAAAAAACGTTCATTTTTAGACGAATTTTTTTCGTTTTTTTTTTCGATTGCCATGAGTCTGCGATGACGTATACAAGATACAAAGCGATTCAATGCTTCTATAAAATATTGTTTAACATATATTATGCACTTGTTCAAAAATATATTATTAATTATTTTTTTACCATTTTATCCCCGTGGGAGTATATTAATGTACGTTTCTGAAAGGGCGTTTATCCCCCACATGACGAATAGCTATTTCTGCGAGTTATTGATGTTTCCTCGATGGCGACTAATGATCCGTAGTTGAAGTCCACTTTTATTGGTATTTTGAAAAATAAAATAATACATTATATATTATCTATTATTTGACAATTTACTATTGTTATATATTACGATGGTTTCCCTCCTAGCATGCATCCGTAATCATTATAATGTTACGTTTTGCAATCCTATCTACGCTTATAAGACTTTCGATTTCGTTCAATTTTTTTTTTTTTACCCCCGTAATATATTAATGGAAAACTAATAGTGTGAATAGAACGGTAAAAATGTATTACATTTTAAATAAGAAAAATATATAACATATAATACGAGAGTATAATATCTTTTTTACATAATGTTCTTCATTCGGTGTATTCCAGCCGAATGTATTATATACTCAGGTCGATGCCGTTGAACGACAAAATAAGTGATTCAACGCAAGATGAAATCCGTGAGGGAATTAATTATTCAGCAGTTAATTGTATTATAATACAGCCTAACGAAATAATGTGGTTAAAAAATATTTTTCGAGGAAACATAATGTTGTACTTTTTAAGTAAATAAAACGATTTTTCTTTCAGTTTATCTCGATTGAATAATGAGATATAGTAGATGAAATCTACCGTGAACAACTTAATGTTAACATCTTTGAGTATGTTACAATCCTATATACACACTCTCACATATTCATGTATTCGTATTCATCTAAACCATCATTATTTTACTATTAAAAGTTATACATGTTTCAAAGAACACAAATTATATCCGGACTAGAACTTTTCAACATAACTTGAGTGAAGCTGAAAGTTTTGATAAATTAATAAGTTTTTTGTACTCCGTTATAACAGGAAATTAAAAATGTATCCGACATAGGTTACGTTCTATTCTGTGTATTTAATCATTATTTATGTTTAGTAAATATGACATTTTCAAACTTATTAATTAGTGACCATTTTAAAGCCGCAGGTTAAAATTATTACATTATTTACGTTATCATTAGAATAGGTAATTTAATTCGTAAATTGGGTAGATACACGCAATAGTAATTTAAAGTCCTTAAGCACCTTAATTTAGACCAAAGCTTGAATTTATGTTAAATAGACAAAAGGTCAACTATTTAATTTGAATTTTGGTCAAGAAAATGAAAAAGGAATATTTTCTTTATTCTTTGAAAAAGTTACGTAGTTGAATAATAATAAGTCTAGTTTTTGTGGTGTTTCGTTAACTTAGTTTTAATGAGACTTATCTTCTATGGATTATTTAGCGATCAATCCCACTATAATTAATTTTAATATTTTATCATTAAATATAGAATTTATGAAAATTATAAGATTAAAGTTTATACAAAGTTAATAACAAGTATTTAATAACAAATTCAATTTAAAATTCAAATTACTCAAAGTATATTCTCAGAGAATTGAAAATAGTTCCCTGAACTGAATAAATATTAAAAATTGATAATATTGTAAATAATAATAATTTTTAAAAGATATTAATAAAATTAAATTTAGATTAGTCAGTTAACCATAAAATTACAAATATACAATATCGAGTATTACTCAAGTAGTACAATAATATTTTAAATAAAATAATAGTGTTTTAATCATTATTGAGAATGAACAAAAAAAATACTGTTATGCTGTATCAAAAAATGGCGTTCTAAAAAGCGTTTTAAAAAAAGACTAGTTGCTAGTAAATAGGTTGGTAAATTTGATAAAAATATTAAGTATACTATATAAATTAAATTATGATTATAAGTGATGTATGATTTTTTAATTATGTTGTGAAGTAAAATCTTTAAAATCTGATGCGTTGTTTTTAACTATTTTTTATGCAATTTTATACGTGTAAATTTACCGGTTGAATGTAAATACTTTCAAGTATACGTATATTAATATAATTAACAGATAAATAAATGTATGGAAGTATGTTGGCTTTTTCTTATTTCAAAATGAAACATTCAAGTTTTTGAAAATTTCAAATTATGTGCGTGAAAAAATAACAATAAAACGGAACGATTTCATTTCAGTCATAATGTTAACTTGAACTGAAATTCGTACAATATTATTTTCGATAACCCATGATGATAATGATATTACGCGTAAATCGCATATGTATCCTATATTACCGATTCTGGGCATGTGATTGGTAGGCCGTTTCCAGAAAAAATATAAACCTCATCAAGGCCGTATTTGGGGAGGATCCAGAGTGTCTGGACCCCCTCTTCCCCGAAATTTCTTCAATACTTTACGATTGTTTAAAATAATTATTTTTTTTTAATATCAGCATAAATATTTTCAGTCAAAAATGACTTAAGCTCCAATTAACCATTGATTACTTTTAGTTATATATGGTTATGCCTACTATTTCTCATCTAACTGAACACTTTAGTTAATTATTTTAATTATATTTCTTTCATATATAAAAATATGATATTAATTTTAAAAAAAGAAGATTAAATCTTTTTCTGTCTTATTCTTAACCAAATATCATAAGTTAAAATCTAAATTCAATAAAATAACAATATACATGTTTTGGACCCCTCCCGAAAAAAATTTCTTGATATGGCCTTGAACATCATGAATATTATGATTTACAAATATTCATGTGGCCGAGGCGAAAACTACTTCAAAGAGGACGATACATTACCGAAAAAAGTTGTACGGAACACAAACGGTCAAAATAAAAAATTGCCCTTATGTACAATTTTAAACCGCATCGGTGACCCGCATCCGTTTTTAGATTTTATTTATTTACGAAAACGTATTGCAACAACGTAAAAATCACCATAACCGATTTCAGAATTGATACTTTACGTGGAAAATCGGACAGGTGATTTGTGTAACGACGAATTGTAATACCGAACTCTACCAGCCACCATTGCAATTTATACCAAAGCTCAAGTTGGCCTTACGGAGTTTTTTGAACTTGATGGACATTGTGCAAAATTGGATCTACTGCTATTTGTTCTATGCATACTATTGCCAAAAATATGGCATACGCCACACGCTGTTATAATGATTGGCGGAAAAATGTAAAACGTTTTGATTTTTCGTCCGAATGCGAAGTTTACCAACGTTGAAATCGTAACGCGCAAAATATTATAAGTTTCTTTTTTTTTTTATATTTCTATGAACATTACAGTATAGTATAATATTACGCAGTAATAACGGACTCTTGAATCGTGTGTATTTAAAATAATTTACCATATGCATCCACACACGATTTATCTGCTTTTGGCGATATAAAGCGGTTGTCGCGTTGCTATTAGTGCTCTTGACTTAATGTGGGTAATACCCGGGTAACCGTTTTTCTGGGTAATACCAGATTTTGTGGGTAGTCAACGTTTTCGGGTAGTGAGTACCCATTACCCAAAATTTTCGGGTACCCGGTGGTTTTTGATAAATGTAAACAGTTTTACTAAGTCTTAACTACTAAAAGGTAATCAGTATTAAATTATACATTACACAATTATTCAAAATAAAAATATTAAAATATTTCCTCTTTTAAATTAACAAAATTACATTTTAAAAATAAAATCTTTAGTATTTTATGTGAGTGTTATTAGTGATATTATATTTCAATAATTAGCTTATTCAAGTACAATGTCGAATAACATGTTAAAAGCTATTATAAAGCCTATATTTAAATCTTGCATAACATATACAGTGGCCTTATTCGTTACTTCTTATGTGTAAAACTACGCAAATAATAATAAATAATAACAATCAGTGGCGTACATACGGGGGGGGGGGGGGGGGGGGCGTTCAAACCCACCTTTGGGCCAAAAAAAAAAAAAGAAAATTGTGATGTTATGGATGACGTGTAATATATTCAAAGTTTCATTGTTACGCTTTGAACTTAAAATATACAACTATACAAAAATTATAATAATTGAATAATTATATTGATAGGAGTTTGAAAAGTTTTGTTAACTATGCTGTTTTTATTTTTCTATAGCTATTAATTTACTGTAATGTAAAAGTAAACAGTAAATTATTGAAAAAGTTGTATAAAATAATATCTATTTATAGCAGTTATTTATCTGTGCAACTAAAAAATAAAAGAACGAAATTTATCATATTTTAGAAAAAATATGTATTTACATACAAATCTCAGCTCTAGTAATGAGTATACAAACCATAACGGGTACCCAAAATTGTATATATCGGGTAATACACGTAAAACCAGGGTACCCGTACCCTGGTTTTACGTGTATTACCGTATTACGTGTATTACCCGTAGTACCTGGGTATTCGATTATCAAGAGCACTAACTACTACTACATATATTTTCACGCAGTCAGCGGAATTAACTATTGATTTTCACCCAAAGAGTGCAGTTATCGCATTCAAATGTTAAATTCTAAAACGTAAATTTTAAATTGAACACCCACCAATGTGTATTCCAAAACCTATTTATTACAGTGATACTCTACCGGTGAATACCACGAGACGTTTTCATCGCAACAATGTTTATAATAAATACAACATAGCAAACTGGTGCAGGGATATCGAACGAGATAACTGTTAAAATGTAATCAATGTATATTCTCATATAGCCGATCGAAACAAAATAGGTTGAGACACACTGATTTACCGACGAAGGGTAAAATACGGAAAGTATTTTAATCAAAAGAAAGTGATGGTGGTATTATGATATAAATACAAATGTTTTTTTAAGCCTGCGTTCATCCATTTGAATAAAGAAAATCGATATCTACCTATTGTTGTCTAAAAGGACATTCTCCTGGCCTGCATTAATTAAACTTGTCACCGATGGGCTGTGTATAACTGCGACTGCAAAATCCTATGATTTTTACTTTTTTATTTTCGGATCAGTTCACGAGTCCACCTAAATAAGATCGTAAAATTGTAAGACAAAATATAATCAACAGAAAGATAATTAGTTCCGAGAGTGGTTGGTTTCCGAAAAGTAAGACATAATCATTATATTGTCATTATAAATGATCATAAATCTTACTGCGTGAGAAAATAATGGAAGAAAAGCGATTAAAAAAATTAAAAATATTATTTATTTAAAGTGCATGAGATAGAATTTCGGAACTCATGCGATCATTTACAGCTATGACATCATGGTCAAAAATAAAATTTATTCAGTTTTTTTTACTCAACAGTGTGATACCCAGATTGTTGAAACTTTATCATACTCTTAATGTATCTTTATTGCTATTTAAAATGTATTTTAAGAATTGAGACATAAAATTATCCTTTTAAACGTAATAATTAGGGCAGGGATTTTAATTCTCTACAAAATAGCAAAAAAAATACCCCAAAATAAATGAAAAAATGGTTTAAAAAATTATAAAAAATGCACTATAAAAATGAGTTAAAATGTAATTATTATTGTATAAAAACGATACTAAATAAATCATGTTACCAAACATATTTAATTATATTTATAGAATACATACTAAACGTGCAAGTTTTGAGCGAGCAAATACCGAAACACGAAATCATATATTCTAATATTTAAGAATTAATAGATAAATTCTGAAAAAATGCTTTAAAACTTAAAAAATATCATAAAAACACCAATATATGCCCTTAAAATGCATGTTAAGTTATATTTGTCATAAAATGCGAAAAAATGCAAAATAAAATCTACATTAAATTAATCAGTACCACTTGAATAAAATTTTCTAATTACGGACCTATGTGTTAGGACTTTAAAAAAAAAATAATTTTCATAAGATTCTCAGCCCTATTATTACTTATAATCAATCGTGCGGTTGTGATTTTAACATAGAACAATCCAAGTGGTATGGTCATGCCATATAGAAATTTTCCTCAAAACAATAACGAAATCTCTGGATCACTCTTACGCATTTAGATGAGGTGTCTGCTGCCGCTGATTTGACCCAAAAGGTACGAAAAGTAAACAACGCGTCGGAATAATAAATTGTTGATCTTGATCGATCTCGTTGAAAGAACGAGGTTAGAAAGTGAAAGTACCGTTACAAACACGACGAATCAGCCATGATACAAGGATGCCGGGAATAAATGCCGTCCAGTTTTCCGTAACAAGAGGACGCCGAAAAAAACAATAGTAGGTCTGTCGTGGGTCAAGCTCTTCCTCGCGCGTGCATCCAGAACTGATTCTTCGTAACCACTCAGTAAATGTGATTATTAATTACTGAATGGTTAGGTTAGATTCATTTTCAAAAAACGCTAGCGTATAATTAATTACACTGTCGTTTCGGTTGTGCTTGCGTGACGACTTTACATATTTTCGTTCTCTTTCTATTCCCAGACACGTGAACGTGGATAGAGTGAAAAAGAGAGAAAGATTCACGACACTATCCCTTTATATTTTTTCTTAGTCGTATACTACTTATACATTATAGTGTTGTTGTCGGGTCGATCAGCAAAAAACACATTTTTTATTTACACGGGACGGCTTGAATGTATTAAATCACACACTTTTCCCTTGAATTTATTTTTTGCACGCATATTTTTATTATTTTTATCAAGATGCACGAAATCGTTTAAGGTGTGCTGCAAATTTAAAATTAAAATATTAAACTATAAATAATGTAGGATTGAATACATGAGGTTAACAGTAAATATGCCATGCTATGCTTGAACAGTGCCACCCTAAGTGACTACTTTTGTCACCTACCCATCAAGTGGGAGTTGCTAACGTACGCATACACACATAAAGTAACGAGTGATATGTGTTTTAGCAAAGTTATCCGTACCACGTATATATATATATATATATATATATATATTTAAACATGTATGTATATATACGGATCCATACTGGACATGCCTTTTAGATGGGTATTTGTGTGTGTGTGTTTTTCCGATTGAGCCGTAGTCCGGAGCATTTGTTTGCAGACTCTACACGACCATTATCGATAACGAGGGACCGCACATAAATGTTGAGTGAAATCACGTGCAGACGATTGATAAACTCACATTATCATATTGTGTATTGTTGTTATTGTGTACCCATTCAGTATTTACCTTGATCCAAGAAATTCTTTATTGATCACTAGATACGCACTCTCCAGGATAATAGCCGTCATTATTGTTATAATTGTGATTATAATTATTTTGATTTTCATTCGACGTGTTGCACTATATAACCGTACAATTGGATTTATTTTCTAATGTCCGCAATCTCGTACCGTCGCAGGTTCTCATAGCGATAATACCATAGTCACAAAAATGCAGCTAACAATATTCTAATTGTGCATTGTTAACTATGTATTTGTAACGGTATAAAGCAAATACATGTTTATGAATTCAATTTTACGATAAAAAAAAAAAAATATCATGTAAGACCTCATTAAAATATATTTCTTGGAGAATTCTATTACTCTGGAATTCCAAAATAGAATTATATTATTTTTAAAGAACATAAGCCTATAGTCCACGGCGGTAATGCATAAAATAAAAATTCAATTAACATTTTTAAATGTTACCAAAACCAAAAATATCTACTTGATTTAAAATTAGAAACTTTTTGAAATTGAAAAAATCTTTAAAAACCTATTATAAGAAAATCTCATAGAAATTTTTAAAACGCACTCTCGATCATTAAAAAAACATTTAATTTCTTAGCTGAAAACCAAACCAATTCAATTTTTATGATTCCTTGTATTAATCAAAATACCTTTAAATAATTTACTTCATAGTGTATGTTTATGATATAAAATCAAACATAAATCATTATTTATTTATTTATTTATCTATTATTTTTACATAATTTTCTTTAAATGAACGACGCACAGTTGTAATTTAAATAAGTGTATAAAACTAGTTTCTTTATGATTGTATAACTACCTACTTAAATTTGCGGTGAAAAAAATTCAATAAAAGAAAACTGTGTTATTGTGCTTATATATTTTTTTGGTAAGTTTATGTTTAGTACACTTTTCTTTTAACAAAAAAAAAAAATAAATAAATAAATAACAAAACAAAATATGAACCTGAGAACTTAGCATCGGAACAAAGACAAATAAATTATTCATCTTATAAATTAACAAGTAATAAAAGCATTTTTCTGCTCAAATAAACCTCTAGGAAAAAAAAAAACATTATAGGAGTCTTGTATTTAAAACGTTTAATTTGTCATGGATCAATCCATAGATCAAACAGCAGAGCTTTTTTTAAAATATCATAAACATTGCAATATTTTAATCAATAACTCTTCCGTTACGTATTAAACGCTTCCAGGTATGTTGGCAATGTCATGTTACCTCACTGCTTTAAAATTTTAACACCCGATTGTCTTTATTAATACTGAAACACTGCTGTAAACGAAAATACTCGCAGCCATTCAAATGCATTAATTGTTAATATTACTTCCATTACCGATCTCAGCAATTCACTACGTTGCTATCTTAGAAGGGATTGATCATGAAACATCTTAAATGTTTGATTTGTATTTAATTAAAATGAGCGCCTGTATTTTAGTGTATAGTATTGCAGCTACGAACAATATGTGGTTGCTTAATCTTTCCGTCATCATGTTCAAATGCATTTTCTATATTATACACCTTTCGTTATTACTAATTTGGTGAATTATTTATATTTTAATTAAATTGGAAACATTATAAGTTTGAAATTTTCATATGAGTAATATCGATGTAATGTATACTTTTCAGGGAACCTCGAACTTTTTTAACATTGAAAACTGCATTTGTATAATGATATCTGTTATGAAACGTTCACTCATGAGTACTATTAAAACAATTATAATGACCAGATAATAAATACTAGAAATATTTATTTACAACGTTTAATGATTATTATTGTTCTGCATATTGAGTTTTACAATAAATAATCCATACCAACGTATTTCATTTTGTTTACAAATTGAAAAAAAAAATGAATTAGTTAATGTAACTTTTGAAAATAAATAAATAATTTTTTTTGTGCCAATTATGTTTATTTGTATATTTATTTTTTGCCATTAAAGAAAAATTTCAACGCGAACACAACAATAACATTTTAGCTAATTTAATTTATACACAATTACATTTTATAGTTAGTTAAGGGTATACGAATTCGTATTTATGTAAGTAATGTGATTAATATTTATATTACTTTTCCTTAGTGCCAGAATTTTACGTACAACACGACCAATGTCAAAGGGTGGATGTACTTTTCATTTGTTCTAAATATTCAAAAATTTAAATGTATTCTAGAATAACGGCACGAACATTCGTGTAAATCGTAAATCACATTAACAATCATAAAAATATAATTATTCTAAAATTATTCTAATATTCCACTATTCTATTTTTTTTTTTTTTTATATAGTCTAAGTCACACGTTTAAACGTATATATAATGGTAAAACTACTGTTCAAATATTTTATATTTGATGCAAAACATACGTGCACGACAAAAAACCTTAAACCTGAATTGAAATGAAGCCAAATCAAATATAAAATAAAAAAAAAA
This sequence comes from Sipha flava, assembly GCF_003268045.1. Lineage (NCBI taxonomy): Eukaryota > Metazoa > Arthropoda > Insecta > Hemiptera > Aphididae > Sipha > Sipha flava. Next base: position 85,923 of record NW_020273018.1, read on the forward strand.
AAAAACAGTGTAATTACTATATATTTTAATTGTATTTTTAACGGTGAATTTCGTCGTGTGACGAAAATAGAAAAATAAATGTAAATATGACATATTACAACAGCATTATTATTACAGTGCGTTTTAATTTGCTGTGAAAGATAACAAAAATCAAAAAAATCTGCTTTTAATGTTTTCAACATTATATGGACAGTGCACTAATAATAATATGGTATATCTATTATGACTAATTATAGACCACGGATATATGTATCGATTTTGTAATAATAGTTAATGTTTTTCATTAAATCACGTGAAAAAAAAGTAGAAAAGTATTTAACGTGTAAATTCAGTTCGAATGGCTTCTATAAAGTTTAAAGTTTTGATACACGTTATGACAACTGATATAGATTACCTTAAGCATGCTGACACGTTCTATAAAATGTCAACCGTGAGTAAAAGGGGGTGAGATGGCAGCAGTGCGACGTATTGATTGCGGTTTTTGTGAGCTTCTCACACACCATATAGTGTCGCCAGTACTCAATAATATTCGGCACCCCTCGCGTTGTTCGCCAACACCTATATAAAAAATTGATAAATCTGTTCGGGTCAACAGCATTTTTTGGCTACAAAATATAAAAATAATTAATTTTGCGCTCCTTGAGTATTAGCTGTAGTAACCATCGCATTTCTTTTCACAATTATTGCTAAAACCTAAAATCGATAGGAAACAAAAAACTACGTGCGAGGAGGTGGGGTGATAACTAACGACTCGGATTCGTATATATGTACTATCAAAAATGTATTAATTACCAAATACATTTCACTGTGAGTTCACGTGTATGTTCTATGTAGTTGTATCAAACCGAAAACAAAAATCTCATACAATTGCTTATTGTTCACTTTGTTGAGCGTCAAAATAGATACAATGCTATTTAATATTATAAATTCAAATCGTGATACGACGAACAATAACTACGAAATGTTTAAAGTTTAAGATGAAACACTAGTTCGTAATATAGGAACATTGTTAAGAAATACGCGTTTGATTTTAACTCACGATATATATTATATTGTAATATTTTTTACTATTTTTGAGTTGTTTAATAATAATTATTTGACACAAATAAAAATAATATATTATGTTAGGTATGTAAAAAATATTTTATTGTTCAATATTAAATGTGTTTAGATTATCGGTAAAGACATTTTGAAATTATAAAATAACTATATTTAATGTATAATTTATAATTACATCTTAGTTTTAGATCATTTGTTCTTAATTATGTTTGATTCTATTTTTTATTTTTTTATTTCTTCATTATCAACTTAACATATTAAATGATACTATATTTTAAACAAAATGATTTATCCAACTGTAAGAAAACCGGCGTCATATTATAATAAAATACACCTACCAGTTACTAGTTAGAATTTATAAAATTAGAGGTGCTGTTGTTTCATTAATTTCCAATATCAAAATAATAATTGGATTTGATACTATTTATTAATTTCTAATGAAAATTCGATCAAATATCATGACCGTCACATATAAAAATAAAATTAATTTCTTTCCTTGTTCGTTTTCTTGTACCCTGTATCCAAAATATTGTATTCATTTATTTATCTGTACTTAAATGTGTGGCAAGCAAAAGTATTCTACTTCTAGAACCATATTGAGATACACGGAGGCTGACACATTCAAATTGTACACGTATATTTGACGATATTTCGAGGACCCTACCGAAAGAATTTAGTGCTGTCATCGTACCACGAAAGGTTTTCTGTTCTGTTCTCGCAGTATAACCACGTTATAAAGTGCAAATATTTACAGTTCTTCGATCGGCAAACACATACATATAATTTTTTCTGCATTATAAAATCCATGACGACACTATTCCTATGTACATTTTAACTGCATAGTGTCAGCAACACGAATACGTCTTTTCGTCCTATTTTAAATACCATATCGTGGCATAAATCACGAACAAAAATAAGATATTACTAGGCACACTAGAGCTTTAGTGTGGAAAAAAAAACAAAACCTATTCACCTTGTTGAAAAACAAATAAACCTACATTATATGTAGGTATAATATACTTGGTATATTATACTTGTGTTATTCAATAATAAGTCACATAAATAATTCGCGCAGTATTTTTTTTTTTGTAAAACCGTTTTGTAATATGTATTGTTTTACAACTAGGGGAATTTATTCTTCGGAATTGGATTGATACTGCGTACAAAATGCATTGAACATATAATGGTGGGCGAACGAAATTGAATTATAATCAAATTTCTCCATACACTTACGGAATACGATTTGATTATAGAAATATCTATAATTTACATAATGTTGTGTATATGCTCACTGACGGTTTAAACGTATACAATACATTTAAACATAGTATCCGATATATCGTCCACATTTTTTTCTTTTTAATTAACATCAATCTAAATTCAAGTTTTTCTATTTAATATTTGAGCATTCACAGTGCGGTTAATCTTTCTTTTTTTTTTTTTTGTAGAACTAATGATCTGATTGATATTTTAATTTCGAAATGAGATTTCGACCCAGTAAACAATAATTATCATTAATTCGATCGGTGCTCAATAACATAATAAATTATATTAATCGACCAATTTCCAATTTTTATTTAATATCGTTTAATTTTCATTTAATAATAAAATTTAACAATTTTATTTAATATATAATACAATACACCATGCCATATTGTTTCATGGAATTATAATATTTTTCCAGTTTTCATGGTGAGTTAATAAAATTACTTTAATTTATCGCTGAGTGGTGATAAATCTGTGATTGAATTTTATAAACTGGGTATGCACAATGGTATGTTATTGTTTATATGTCATCGTACAAATGGAAATGACATGAACGATATATATTGTAACGATATGCCTTCGATATGTACAATAATTCAAAACATTAACAGATGCTGTTATGCGGACATATCGGAGACGATAACAAACAAGTTACTGTTTTCATTTGGGCATACGTAAACAGCACTCAAAATTACTATTTTTTTGAAACTACGCCTAAATTGTTATATATATCCAAGAAGTGTATCTAAGTATTTTGTAAATTATTTAATACAAGTTAAACCTGATGACGAATATTTGTGGATTATTTAGTAGATTATATGTAAGTAAGAAGCTGTAGTATTCATCTAAAATATGAGCTCAAGCATCAGCAGAACCAACTTTAACCACTAATGCATTCGAGTAATTTCATTCTCACTTTAATTATAGTTTTTATACAACGCGTCTAAGTATTTTTATGTTCATAGAAAAATTAAAAGTTCAAATAGAAATATATACTAAATATTATAAATGAACCATTTAAATGCCAAAAAAAAAAAAAAACACGCCAAACGTTACAAAATGTAATTAATAAATATAATAATAGTCAAACTTAAATTAATGATTATAAATATCTTTATTTACTCTCATATTTTACTTTTTAAAATTATATATACATATATATTTTTTAATATTAAATGAAATTTATATAAATTATATAATGACTGTATTGAATTGAGTATAAATTAGAGATTTTTAATTAGAGTTAGTAATTGTGTACTTTAGTTTAATTTTGAAAAAATATAGCTATTCGTTTTTAAAATTATACCTGGTCACAGAATCTGATTACATGTCACATTTTAGACTTGATAAAAACTCGGTCGCAATTTAGATGTAAGATTTTGTGTTTACCTATGCATTGAGAGCAGCTTACAATGAAATTAAGTTACTTATATTTGATTTTACATCTTATTGACCACGCATTCATATAGAAAACTGTTTTGATTGTTCTTGATTGTTTTCTTAATAACCACAGTAAAATTTAAAATGCGTCTCAATATTTTTTTTTAATTTAAAGTACACATTTCTAACTCTTCGTGTATATCTAGTGATGTAAAAATACCGTATTTTATTTTTTAATTATATAATACGTGTATAATACAGTATCTTACAAAAATTTTATGGTGTATACATAATTGTTATATATATATATATATATATAACCGCCGGAGTGTAATAAGAATGTAAGATCAATAATATTAGATATTATTAGGTCGACCCATAGTAAAAAAAAACAATAACTAACGTTTAGGGACTTCAATTAATTGTAACTTGTAGCCTGTAGGTAATTAAATAGAATTAATAGAATTTAGTATAATATTATACTGCGGTCTACTGTCTACAATTATGACTTATGACTTGAGTTTATGACTTAGCACTTATCGCACATATCACTACGATTTACAAATATATTTCGACTAGAATCATGGAACTTAAGTTAATAGATCTATCTTCTATGGCTAGAATAGTTCTTTATAATAGACAATGATGCTTATTCTTCATAATCATTTTTCTATGATCGATGCCAACCGGCAATCACCTACCAATAACCATGTTACTTGTGTGCCCGTGCTCCGTCGTTTTATTACTGTTATCACTTATCACTGATTTTTTTTTTTATACCTCTTGTATTTTACTTTTTTATACATGACATATAATACGCCTGTATAATAAAATATTATACAATATGTATTATACAATTTACATCACTGTTTTTAATTAAAAAAAAACCATAAATTGTAAATTTATACGGCTTACTTCTTAAGATACCTGTCAAAGCCTTAATTATAGAAAAGTGTTGTGCACGCTCCTGTTACTAATATTATAAACTATAGACTATCCTCCGACGAAAAACATTATAATCACATATCTAGTATCATAAATATTAAAATTTGAAATAAAAAATCTGAGCTATTAAAAATACTTATACGAATCTTTAAGTTCTCAATATTGGGAAACAAATATTATAAAATAAAATATTAATTTTTCCACTTAAAGAAAGCATACGGTACACTTGCTTTTTCCGATGTTGATAAAGCTAACACTTATGTGAGACACTTATCTGAAATATTGACTCTTAATGACAATATAACTCCTGAACCTTATCATTTAATTAAAATAAAAAATTTCCTAAGTCGGCCTTTACCTATTTTTGTTCTTTAGCAAACATAATTTTTCGAATGAAATAAAAAATTCCATACATAGGCTAAAAGTATAAAAATCACAAGGACACGATCAAATAACAAGGTCTTCAAGTATCTTTTTAAAACATACATTTTGCTTCTTACATACATTTATATTTATACGTTAAGGTTGTTCTTCTAATACGGAAACTATCTGTTATCATCGAATATGTTTAAAACGAACATTCCTCATACAGACCAATGCGTTTATTACCAGGATTAGAGAAAGTGAAGCAATCAGATCGACTCTTAAGTATCAATAAGTTTCAATTTTTACTGCGGAGATACGACCAAAAATTTATAGGGTGTGCTGCAAAATGGACGTGTAAAATTGCTAATCTCAAAACTGCTACGGAGTGGATGCAATTTCCGTCTACTTACGGGGCCACTATCACACTATCTGAACCTAAGCGAAGTCTATCCGGTGCTCACCCCTACCCAAAAGGTTTCCGAATTAGCGGGAAGGATTGAGCGTACGGTGGATTCGATTTAAACGTTCGTCAGCGTTTGCACGCCAAGAGGCGGCGACCATGAATTATTACACCTGTATCGTGCGAAAACGGTCGAGAAAGAGTTGTGTTTTGTACATATATTAACATATATTATTATAGTATTACGTTTGCACTCATTCGGCGTGATATAATATCACACGAATTTTGCGTACAACCCGCCGCAAACAGACGAAATGCTTTTAGTGATGTTATACAACGTGGATCGGTACGTAATTGAGAATTATATGGAGTGTTCCGTTGTTGAAGTCCATATTATTTACGATCCCGCCTGTGCATATGGACGTTATTACTGTACGCAATCCGAAGATTCGAACACGACGTTGAATGCAATCACTCAAAAAGTTTCCATTCAATCACTCCTTCCCCCCGTCCGTCCGTGCACGTGAACGTTGCTACATATATTGTGTTTTAACGAATAAACAAACCAAATAATATTTACTACCGTAAATTTCATACCACATATAAAAATAGGTACCTGCCATAGAGAGACTTAACCACGCGCAATTTATTTGTGCACTGTTACCATGCCGTATTGAATTGTACGCCATTTTTGTGTTGAAAATAGCGAGTTTCTCGATGCTGTCGCATTAAACACGATACGTTACGTGCCTCATTATTTTAATGCATAACGTGCATAAGTTACACAAATCAACCTTAATAACAATACATGACTTAAACGAAACCTAACAATCGAACCTATGTTCAACGCATATGTGTGTATCGAAACTCTTTGGACGAAAAAAAAATTTTTTTACATGGAACCATGCGTATTCCGGTAAAAAAATTTAAAAAAAGAAATAAAAATATTTATATTTAATGAATTAATTTTGTACAAATATTTTGTTTTGTTATATAATGCATTTTTTTTTTGGAGCTTTCAAAAGTATGTAAAAATAAAGCATCGGAAACAACCGACTGCTCTCTGCACTGTATTCATCGCAGATTATAATGTACCCACACTAAATTCTATTACAAATGGACGTCTACGTGTTGGTTCCTAATTGTCGAAGACATCATAATTATCTAATATTTCATGTAGTTCTGATAATGTTTTAAGTAATTTAGATAACTTACTTGATCAATTTGCGTGAATTGTCTTACTCTAAAAACGTCATGACCTGTGAGCTGTTTAATATCACCATTGTTAAGTAACACTTGACAAATTAATTTTGTTGGGCATTCAAGATTTTTCTGACCTTTTCTTTACATGTTATTGCTTGCCTGTTCAATATGTTTTCACTATCTTTGTCATGACTGTGTTCGAGGTTACTTTCGTCAATATAATTTAATTTATTTATTTTTAAAAACGATTTACATTTTCTTCTTGTACAAGTTCAACGTTCGATATTTCCCTATAGTTAATTCTTTTTGGAATTCGTATTTAAAATCATTTATAACGAAATTTTTTTATTTTTTATGTTCACCACTCCAGTTGATCTGACCATAGTATTATCGATATGAATATGGATTTTCCAATTTATAGTATGTGGCTAGATATATTTATAAAATGCATTGCCCGTTTACTATTTATCTATTTTTTATTTATTTTATTTAATATATGCATGTAATTAAATATTATATTTAAAATAATTTAATAAATAAATTTTATAACATTTTGTCTTCAAATGTTCCTTTATATTATGATAATCCGACCTTTTTCGTGTTCCGACCACACCCCCAGTCCCGAATTAGAGGGGTTCTATTGTATAATCAATCTATTAGGTATAAAATTATATTTAAAAATTTTCTAAGACATTGGAAAACCTAATAAAATATTAGAAGATTATCGATTTTACATATTTTGTAACAGTTTGTATACTGATAACTGATAAGTAATTTTATTTGGTAACCAATTCGAACGATTGTACACTGGAAAGCAATTTTTTTGGGAACCGATTCGTACATTTTATTTGACCCGGGAACCAATTCCATATTTACCTACTAAACTCATTCATCATTGTACCACATAATTATTATTATTACGCGTATAAACGAATTACATATTATTATTTTTGCCTACGGTAAATAAATTATTATATTATAAATGAAAAACGGGTAAGATATACAGACGGGAAAATGATAATGCTCTATTGGTCTTTTAAAATTGAAATCATTGACCATTGGTACCATTGTTTTCGAAAATCGATTTATATCTGATTTATAAAGATGATATATTAATAGAATCAAATATTTTAATTATGTGGGATGAATTCTAATCGAAGTTTTATGTTTTTACGCCGAATACGCAATATTTACGTCCAATTTGCACCAGGGAAATAATATTGATGCTCGGATTCCGAACACGACTACTTCGCATCGCAGTCGTGTCCGTTAGCGCTCAAAAAATACTACATTATTTTCCGATTATTATAACAATGAAATTATACCGCACTCGGAGGAAACCCGAATAGTGGTTTAGTTTCTACATGATCATGATTGAACGCAGTCTACCATGTGTGGAATACATGTTTCCACGTTATCGTAATTCTCACATAACTTACTGTAATATACAATAAAATGTGTACTGCATTAATATACTGCGCACGACATTTTTTTCCTTATCGTTTTGTTTACCTACCTATACTATTTGGCTGCATCCTAGTTGCGGTCATACAACTATTACTTATCTGTGAAGTTTATATATAAAATAAATAAAATTTTATAGTCCAACAGTACAGTGGCGTACATATAACTTTTGTATGGGGGGCGGATCAGTTGCAAACAAATTATTAAGGAAGAAAAAATCATAAACCTAAGTACTTGCACATTTAAATAATAAATAATAAAATATATATTGAATGTATCAAAAAAATAATTTACAATACATCCTTGTAATATTTTTTTGTTTCCTTAGAATTTCCTTACATTAAGAACACTATTTTACACAATTTTTAAAAGACTTATGGGGGATCTACACACTACAAAAATGAATGTTCACCCGAAGTTGCCGCGTGACTTTTCACAATTAAGCATGATTCACACTAGTCAGACACGTACCGTCAAACACCGTACCGTACCGTTCCGGAAAATATTTTAATATTTGTTTAAATACACCAATTCACATTTAAACGTTTCTGTTCCGTTCATACACGTAGCGAACCGACTGAGTCCGTCCGGCATAACCCACGCGAGAATGTTTTGTCGGGACGTTACATGTCTGATCCGGTCTGAACAGGTCTGTATGATAAGTGTAAATGAACAACAGACATAATATTATAATATTCGTCTGCAGTTATCCACTGGACAATTATTCGCAGTCATATACTTTTGAAGTTCGTACATATTATACAAACTTCTCATTTTTTTCACTTTTTTATATTTTTCACACGTTATGAATTTATAGTTATTAATTAAACTCGTTAAAGACCAAGAATGTCTCTATGTATTGTCACAAACATTTTTTCAAACATAAAATATGAAAAAAGGGAAAAAGAGGAAAACTTGTGTAGTCACTTTACGATGTAGCGAAAATGTAGGTATGGGAACAATAATAAGAATAGTATATTTGAACGGTACGGTACGGTGTCTGTCGGTACGTATCTGACTAGTGTGAATCATACTTTACATTTGATGCTTACTAATGTAAATAATAAAATACGAACCAAAAATAATCAAAATTGGATTTTTATAAACGATGTTTAGAACAATATAATATGTTTTACGAATCAGATAAACCTTAATTTTTTAAAACAATATGATTCAATTTTTATGGACAGTACTTTTTCAAGTTGCCATTTTCCTTTTAAACAATTTTTGTGATACATGGTTATAAAATTAAAAGCAGCTCATACGTACCTTTGTTTTTTTCATTATTGCTTAGTAAATTGTCTTGTAATGCGTACAAGACTGTAGTAGACCACCTCAAAGGTTGTTTGGCTGACTATATCCCAAATAGAGTCTTCAATGATTTGGAACCTACACAATAAAAATAGTGTAGACAGTCCTAAGTCAGTTTATAAAATGGAAAGGAAAACGTTAAAACTTTTTTTTAAATAAAATAGTATGGTATATACCATATGTACTAGATATATATTTTGAGTGACCGCAACTAGTATGTAACCTTTTTGTTGGGTGACTGCAACTAGTACGTAATTTTTGATTTTGACCGCAACTAGTAAACATCTTACTATTTATACCGCTAATAAAACATAAGGAGGATTGTATGTTGCCGGGAAAAAAAGCCATTTCATTTTCCACTCCTTGTTTATCGCGTACTCACGATTAAAGTTAAACAATAACGGATTAAAACAGTTTCGCGTTTTCGCTAATTCACTTGATACGTTTATGTGACGTGTATACGTTTCAAAACGTCACCGAGCTTATCCCGTCACAGCCGTTCAGCACTTAATGTTATACGATGATAACGTTATTATTTACAATAGTTACGACTGTGTTCGTATAAGAGTTTAATACTGTAATTAACAGTGCGAGGAGTCGGCTCAGTGCGCTGAAGGAAAGCCACGTCTCTTGCACCTCGGTTGTCTCTACGAATGGATAATGTTCCGAGTGCGACTCGCGGTAATCCGTTCGAACACACCGTGCACATTACGCGGGACGTTGTAAATCAATACACGTACGTTTGGCATATTTAAACGTGGATTACAGTGTCCGAAGAGTTTTACGAATTTGTCAGAAACTTGCGTTTCCAGACGTTTCGATATACGTTTTGTACACGCACAATCTGGTAATCCTTAAACTCTGTGTGTGTGTGTGTGTGTGTTGCTTAAAATACAAATAAAAAACGGCTGGTTTTATTGTTATTCGATTTAGCATCAACATATTTATGAGAACCGTAAGGGTTTTGTTGATTTTTTCTTCATTTTCTCGGTTCGAATTTATTTTGTCAGAAAAACGTTCCTTTTTCTCCGAACTTTATTGACGATCAGTCCTCTTTGAGGCAAATCGAAAATCCAACACCTACTCTGATATGAGTTACCAAATTACAAAATTTGGTGCGAGCTGTTTAATAAAACGTGTTAATTGAAAATGTGTCATAGTTTTAATCGAAACTATTCGTTTTAATTATTTACACAGAGCATGTGGTACTAAATCTTTAGTGTCATATATGTATACTGGTCGGTCGTCGTTAAATTCACTGTCAAATCAGGGCATTTATGAGAAACATAAAAGATTGCAGTACAAAATTGCATTGATTATAGTCCCTGATGCGCTCCCGTACATTCACGCAGAATACGTGTGCTCGTGCATCTGCGAGGGACACCAATCATTTCGGTTTGCACTGTGTATTGCACTACAAGTGGTCAGAATAATGTCCGCGTACTGCATTATTTATGAGACCAACAGTTTGTCTCGGTGTAGTGTTTTATCTCGATGGTGTGAAGCAAAGCGTGATATTTTCCTAAGTCATGAACCGTACGGTTAAAAGATTTATGGAGAACTGGCGCATCATATGCCGTCAGCAATAATCGTACTATGACAATATCGCGTGTTTCTTTTACTTTTGTAGATCATTTTGATATAATGATATATATATATACATTATACATTATATTACACGCCACGCAAAGGCTTGACGTATAAAACAGAAGCCCCCACCACAACGTCAGTGCAAAGACACCACTTTTACTTACACAGAACGAAAAACCTTTGGAAACAAATGTAAACGATTTCAGGGGGGAAAAAATGGTATGACTACGATAATTAATTAAATTATGTTCCATTGATTACCTCTTACCCCGATAAACACAAAAACTACGTCGACTGTCCATCGCATTGTTTACGGGCCATCTACCACTTTCTTAAGTAGGTATTTAAATGTTGTTGCTGTCGCCATATCTTTCTGCATCGAGTTGGCCACGCAATCTATGATATCTACTATAGTTATATTCTGTTTTCAGCAGTGTGGATATGATTATGCGCATAGAAACGAAATAAAATGTAAACATTTATTCATTGTATTAATCGTATAGCACCTCGATCAGTATATACAACAATAGTTTTGAACAATCGCAGGCACGTTAGCATTAATATGATTTGCATATGTCGTGATCGCGAGCCGACTAAATTAATTTCCGAATGGACTTCAGACTATACATTCGTTTCAAGTTAAAATCTAATGGTCCATTCACTGTGTTTTCTACCAGCATTTTGTGATTTGAAAAGTGACTGCAGTACAGTTATTGAAACCATAAAAATCTATGAACGGCAAAACCAATTTACATGTTCTTCACCCGTAACGTTATTTTCGCTTATTTTTTCGCGCGTACATCTCAAAAGTATTTCTAAACATATTAAATAAACAATTAATTTTGTTTCACATAAATTAGCGTAGAGCATTCATTCATATCGGGTTTACGTGACAAAGACGTTTTTTTTTTTTTACAATCACTACATTAAGAGTTATAGTGTACTATTATTTTGTAAACCATATTTATTGTTTTATATTTAAGTAATAATGTTCAAACTCAGTCATTATAACATAATATCTTATTATAATAATAACATTACGTCTTACGTCTTAACATAATATCTTATATTAAAATTCTCCTATTACAGTGTTTGTTAATAAACTTCTCCAAAACGGCTAGACTGACTTTCATGAAATGTTTATATATATTTGGTAGGTTCGAGAATAGCTGTTAAACTATTTCTTAAATCTTTGGGTTTTAAGGGTAGCCCACCACAAACGTATAAATTTTACACCTATAATATATGTGAAGTCATTGGCTTAATATCTATGGCAGCTGCAAATTGTAAATATCACACATTCTTATTTTAATAATTAATAATATTGTTTGCATATAAATAAAGTAAAAAAATAAAAAAATTGTTCTATTTGAACAATGCCAGCAATACGCAAGGGGCCAATCTGGGCTCTTGAACAAATGTAAATACAAACATGAGAAAGATAGCAAAAAATAGACGAACAAATCCAATCCGATGATACGAATGTACGTGTAAATATAAGGCAATCGCGTGAAACTCAATCATAATAGGTATAAGCTAAAAGACAATGGCTTCAAAAATGAGTCAGCCGAGATGTGTTGGGCGTCAGAAAAATGCAACTACCAGTAATAGAAACGCCACTTCGACCATTAAAAGACTTACTTATGGGTATGGATCTAAATTCAAGCCTGTTCCTGAAGTCCATTGGTACATTTAATTCTTGCTTTCAAATAACGACATTTGGAGCAACACAAATAGTCGAGGGTTACCTCGTGTACACAATTTAATTTGGTTAATCGACAAAATACGTCCTAAAGAAATCGATGACATTTTTTCTGCGGAAATTCCTAATCCGTCTACTGATCAAATGCTGTTCGATATTGTTACAACAAATATAATTCATGGCCCATGTAGTAATTTGAACCGTTCATGGTCTTACGTGACAGATGGTAAATGTACAAAGCGTTTTCCGAAAGATTTCGACAATACGATCGCAATTTAGACGGTTATTCAATATAACGTCGAAAAAATAACGATAATGGTGGACAATTATTTATAAAAAATATTAAGAACGCAGACATTGACAATCGTTGAGTGGTACCATATTTGCTTCTGTTGGGAAAAACATTCATTAATATTAAGATTTGTAATTCAGTGAAGAGCATACAAATACATTTGCAAGTATGTAAATAAAAACAGCGATATGGCTGTTTTTCGATATGAAAATACTAACGTGAATGCTCCTCGATTGAATAACAATGACGAAATAACGCTCTACCAACTTGTTCGGTACATCAGCTTTATTAAAGCTGCTTGGTGTATCTTTGGTTTCTTAATTCATGGATGAGATCCAACAGTTATACAATTAATCGTCCATCTTGAAAACGGCCAATGCGTATTTTTCGCAAACGAGACAGCATTTAATCATGCTATAAATTCACCAAAAACTACACACACTAAATTTTTCGAATTGTGTAATCGTGCGGATTCTTTTGATGCCTCTTCACGAACCCTACTCTAATCTGAAATAACATGTTATTTCACATGGGCTCAACCGAAAAAATGGATACCTTTCAATCTAGGGATACCAGTTGATACGTGCCCAGGTTTATTCAAATCAAACATTTTGGGCAAAGTATATACAGTAAATCCAAGGCAGACTGAGTCCTTTTATCTGCGGTTGTTATTGCTTAATATCATCGGCCATTGTCATTTCAAGATATATGCAAAGTAAATGGACAATAGTATTTGACGTTTAATGATGCAAGATGATTTAAACCTTACACATAAAGTACAAAATAAATGGCTGGCATTTTGTAATATTTATAGGCCGTCATCGTCCACAGAGGTTCATTCCTCTTTCAATCATAGATACCATCCCAATACAATAATTTAGTTATTTTTTATGGTAGAAATACTATAAATATATGGCAAAATAACGTTTGTAGGATCAGCTAGGTTCTTATAAAATCGAGATTTATTTTTCATCCAGTAATTTGTCTTACTATTTTTTTCATTTCCATTGTCATAAGTATACATTATAACTGTTGTAAAATTGTAATCGAATGACATACGTACCACATACACATTAAGCTCATTTATCGTAAAAATGTTTAAAGTAATAATTAGACGATCGATCCTCCCATCATATATGCACTTGTATAATGATAGTTGTCAGTTCATCCGCACACACCACAGCCGATTATTCGAAGACATGTGAAATATCAATCGAGAAAACAGTGAAACGTCACATTTGTGATTTTTCTTTGAATTACTTTGGGGTCAAAACAAAACTGATAAATATCATTTTTCTGACATCACATAACTCCTTATCACACTCACTGCAAGTATTAATTGTTAACACTTATTTCAATATTTTTATCAAGTCAAAGACTTTTATTATAAAAGTAACCGTTATGTTACGATTTCTGAAGTCACTTGGAATGTATTGATCTCGAAAAATACTGAAGTAATACATTGACGTTTTCCAACTGTGGTCCTGATACAAAATTACTAGTCAAAAATTATGTTACCTACTATAATATCACCTTTGGTGTAGTATATTAACTGTTGGTGCTGCATGATTTTTTTCTCCCGAGTCACAAAAAATGTATGGTTTAAGTGGTTGCTAATAAGATTAATGGATTGACAAACTACCACATAGACGTTTAACGTAGGAGATAAAATTCAAATCCTCGATGACCTTGATAATTGGGTACCGGAAAGGACGATAACGACAACATATCCTGCTCAAGTAAGTCGATTAAATTCGTTTGTAAATTATTCACGTATATCATATATATTCATGTAGTTTGGCATGAAAACCGATTGGTCTGATGGTCGTCCAATTTTTTGGTTTCTCAGTTCGATTTTTAAACTGACCGATTTAAATATTATATCATACATTTTCAACTGAATTCATTTGGGAATAAAAAAAATAATAAACATTAATTCATGTAGTGTTTAAGACATTTTTGATACATATTCCTCAATTATTTTCCGTCCACACGTTATTCTATAAATTGTATATACATTTGCATAATAATAATAAAAAACAGTATATGTTTTATTAAACAAAATACATAAATAACAAAATATGTATTCAACATCGTAACTACTTATAAATTTGTCCTCATAAAACGTGTGTATTTTAGTATTATAATTTATAGTGCGCACAGACATGAAATAAACCAACAGTAGCATATAACTTTCCCAGCAATTAATACGTTTTATTTCGACTTGTTGAAGTATTTTATGCAGAACTGTTATGTAAATCATAAATCATGTTTATTAATATTATGTGCAATACGTGCTATACAGTATATAGAATACTCGTATATATATAATGTAACGCGATTAAGTAATATTCGTTTGTATATTCACTACACACACACACGCCCGCGCACGCGCGCAAACACACAAATAAATATATTTATTTTTATATTTTATTTATAAATTAATATCTTATTAATAATTAAAAATTGAACTAAAACTTAATAAATGGTTAAAAGTCACAATCAATTAGTTTATACATTGAAATAAATAAATAAATAAAAGCTTAGCTTGGAATATTATTATTATAATTGTAAAGTACAAATGACTTTAAATTAAAAATTCATCATCAAGTATGTACAAATTTGATAAAATAGTAGCTGAATATGTAAAATAAATTTGCAGCTATTATTTTTCATATTCAGTAGCTTATATACATTTGGGTGCCTATTCTAGAACGTAGTAAAATACAGTTCGTTGACGAATAATCATTATAGTACATAATATTAATATATTATAACGGAAGTTCGTTCTTCGTCGCTTAGATCCTTGAAATGGATAATGGTAATGGATGTATTGAATTTTAAATAAATTATAACTTATTTCTTTTTTAAAATTATTCTCAACAAAGCTTATATTAGAACATAAATTAATCGAAAATATCATATTTTATATAATTAAATGTTTTGCAACTAAAATATAATACAAGGAAATAACTGTTTTTAAATGTATTTATAGTATAATAATATGATTATTAATCTGATCACAAACATTTTTGTTAATATAATCAATAGTTTTGAAAGTATTGAACTGAAAGTAAAATCAAGTTACATACAGCTAATACTATATGATGATTTACAATCAGAAAATAATATTCGTTCTAGATATTTATCCGAGGAATCAAATTATTTGATTCTTAATGAAAAATTTAAAAGTGTTATTTAATTTTTCATCGGTTTTCGATTGTTAATATCAAATGTCTGTTATTGGTATTGAGTGATTTCACATAACTCGATTACACTTTATAAGGAATTTTAAAAAAAAAAAAAAAACTATTACGTAGACGTAAATTTAATTAGTAGATCCAATAGAATAGGGGGAACAATAACAATAAAATGTCAATATATATCCATTTGATAATATTGATAGTTAATTTATCGTAAATTTATACATTATGTTAAAGTTTAAACTCGTATATTTCTAAACAATTAGTCAATTTTTGTAATAACGCATAGAAATACTATTTTCATTATTGTATATTATATTGTTGGTTTTGTGTAGTGGAAGCATGCAAATTAAGGAAAATGTCTATTATTTTAATCAATCCGTAACCAATAAGGTGACTTAAATACTAAAAAGGTGTAGGTAGATTGGAGTTGCAAAATTTTTATATTGATTTTTTTTATTATAATTACTATAATTTGTACAAATAAAACTAATTATTTAGTTTATGCGCACCGAGTTAAAAAAGTTTACAAATAAATGAAATGGTTAACTATAGATATAATGAATACGTGACTCTCAGAATGATAATCACATTCATCGGAAGTCATGCAATAATTTATTTTTATTGCATACGCTTCCGGTAAACCATGATCGACCATGCTTGCGATTGGTTGACAAAAGACCGGATGATCGGATTGTCACTTAAACAGAAACATAGTTATAAAATTGCTAAATGAAATGCTGATTTTCGTATAGTTATTTATAATATGAACAAACGAGTGTCATGCAAGGCAGCAAAACATGAATTCGAAGGGATAGCATACATCTCTGTTCGGGGTCTTTGCTGGTTTCCGGGAAAAGTATGAGGTATACATTTAAATTTTATAAACTGGCTAGAAAGTATAATACAAGTTTATACTATGTAGGTGTATGGTGAAACTCGCTTAGACGATCTCTGTTTTTTAAAATGAAAGCCTCTGACATTGGACTAGATTTTTGTGTGCCGGTACATTAAGTAGAACGTGTATGGACACGTTTCTGTCAAACTTATCATGTATATAATATTAGTTTCAATAGAAAGAGATGATCCCTAAGAGGGATGATTATTACAAATAATATCATCAACAAAATGAGGAATTGGAGTTAAACTCGAACCCTTTTCTCCGAGAATTTAACAAAAACAAGAGATAATTATCGATTTATATAAAATTATTTGTTAAGGATTGGAATTTTCCATCGTCACGAAACAGGTATATGAATTAAGTTCAATAAATAGTATACGATATAATGCGTTGGACGCGCGTATGTACATGAGTGTGCTTCTATAATTTTTAAAATCATGACGATCAAAATAATTGGCCAATGGTGTTTGTGCAAAATAAAATTATATAACTTGAACTTTGTTCAATACATCCGAACGAATAAAGAAACAAAAGAGCGACGAAGGATGAAAATACAACCCTATGCATGGTTCGGCGACCGTAGAACGCGATGCGGATTGCCCTGGCATTCATTTAGTAGTCTATTTAAAAGTATACAGAGTGAAGTTGTAAGCGTAGTTGAACAATAATTTTTCCACATCGACCGACACGTTTTCAAAACCGTAATTTTTATTTAATTCCATCATGTCCAACGTTTTTCGAAGGGAAATAGATTGCTGATATTTTTTACTGGTATTAAAAATATTGTTTTACAGTTTTCTTTTTCTAACAATCATTTATTTCAGTGTTTCTCTTTACTCGAAAACGTAAATACACATTATTATTTGACATACCCAAGTTGCAGAGTATATTGACATTTTGAGAAATAAAATGATAAAGTAAAAAATAAAATAAAATATAAATGGCTACCCCAAACAATGATCATAAAAATTAAGAGATTTTTTTTTTTTGCCTGTTTCTCATAATTTCATTCGTCCCAAATATTTGAGTAAACCTATCTAATATATAAACTAGTGACAGTTTAAGCGCGTTGACTAATTAACACCCCAAACCCCCTGAAATAAAGTAATCACTACTAACATTTAATTTTAATTTTCCAATATCAACATAAAAATTTACATTTTTATCCACACCGTGTTTACCCCCAGCCGGTGTAGAAGATCCTACGCAAACACTCCAGTGCATAATACGAACGGGAAGTGAAACATCTTGCGCGTCAGCCGACGGTATTTACACGGTGTACGTGCTGCAGCCCGTTGATATGTGTTCTGAGCCGTGGACCACGCGTGCTCCGCGGGTGTAAAAGGGTATCGGGGTAAATGGGGGTAGGGGAAATATAAGTACTTTAAGGAAACGGGGTGAACGGTTGCAGGTTGGGGACATGGTGCGGGAGTATAGAAGAACGCGCTGAATGATATATTGCCGACGGTCAGCGTGTGAAATCAAACACATTGTGTCATGCTGGTGCAGACGACGATCGTGCAAGTGACACGGGTGTTGCGTGGCTTTATGGGCGGTGTTCGTGGTTCGGGTTGCGGAACGGGTCGACAAATAATTTCTTCACCCTCTGAGTACACGTAGCCGTCGAAAACGAAACATTTCGGATTCGGGGTCTTGTAGTACGCGCACGCAACCGCAAATTCCCCTTATTTCGACGATTTCCTTTTCATTTTTTTTTTTTTTTTACGAAAGACGTCCGAACGGCTGCTAATAGGATCGTGCGTTGGGGGTGGTACCCCTTATTTCCGGATGGCTGTGTTTCGTGAACGGCTCGTGCTATTAATCGTCATTCGTCTCATACACCCGTACAGATTGAGGGACGTTAAACAATCAGCCGTATGGTATTTTTTCCTTTTCGAATCCATATACGATTCCTTATTGCATACGGCTCAAAGAAAATATACACGAAACACCATAACACCGTACACTTTATCGGACCTCTATTTGTTTCTCTTTTCTTCCGACATACCTTTAATTTAAAATGCATACATATGATCAATGTCCCAAAAATAAAGTCTCCGAAATAATTGTGATTGAATGTAATTATATTTCAAAGATGCTTTACATTAATCTTTCTATAGAACATACGAATTATTTTACCAAATAATCACCACTGACTTGGATGCATTTTTCATTCAAAGAATATGGAGACTTTACTTTTGGGACATGCCTCGTACATCTCGACTTGGCCTATCGAGTGAACATATCGGTGTTGTTTCATTTTATTCAAATTAACGTTTCATAAACATTTTCCAACAGATATATTTATTATATATGAATAAATATATTTTTTTTTTTTTGGTGGAATAAAAGATATCAAGCATTCAAACATTCCATTGTTGGTAACCGATCAAAATTCAGATGGCCACGAAAAAAAAACAATGTTACTCATCAATACATGCTATGTATGCCAATAACATGATATAACAAATTTGCGTACGTTAAAAAAAAAACTTTAAATTAAATTCATTTCATAAGCTTAAAATAGCATTTATTTATAGATTTTATAGCAAATATGTTAAAAATATTCGAGATAAATTTATTACAATATATTTTATGATCAGACGATTTATACATTACTCTTCATCATGTAATAATAAAGCCTGTTTAAACATAATTTAATAAATTAAAAAGATTTAAATAAATAAATCGATCTGATTAATAAATAATTTATAGATTCCGTAAAACTTTATCTATCAAAAATATATTTTCATATATCTTTGCTATCGCAATTTTAAATGTACACATTTCAGACAACTAATGAATTAACGATGAAAATTATATTAACATAGAAAAAAAAAAAAAAATGTTTTTAGATTTTATTTTAACCCAAAATTTATGACGGAAAGCTAATTTTTTTTAAGTTTTCCTGACATTTTGAAAAACTATATAAGTGATTAGTAAGATGACTTAAATTATATCCATCTCAAAATATTAACATAATAATCAGTAAATAATTTAATTAGTCAAATGCGAGAAAAAAATAGGATATAAAGCAGTGAACAAATACATTTGTTGAAAAACAAATTATAATTTTAAACTTAAATTAAATTTTTCACAATCACGATTTTTTAATTTAATAAGATTTAATTGCCAATTAAGTTTTTAAGGATCAAAAGACCCATCCAATGATTATGGAAATTAAAAATTAGTATACAATCGTTTTAAAATATTCAAAAACTTTTCATTCTATAATATGTACATGTATAATTGTATTGCTGTATTTCAAATAGTATTTTTAGATCGGAGTATAGTCTTAAAAACATTTAAAAGTTTTCAAAATCCATTTTCATGGTTTGATTATTTTTTTTTTTTTTTTTTGCAGAACAAATTAATTTCAATGATAATTTAAATAAACATTTGCATACTAAACATTAGTACCTAAAAGAATTTAACGAAAGAAGTTTGATAATATTTACACGGGTAGCAAAGTCATAAAATGCGCTCATGTTGATTTTATCGTCCAGGTGCGTATTTATGGGATTGTCCGAAGGGGCTGCACCGAAGAACTACTTTGGTGAAAATTAAAAATAAAAAAATCATCTAGCACTCATTCCGTCCGAGTCACGTAATTTTATTTTATAAACTATACGCATTGTTTTATGAGCACAATATCTCGCGTGCAACAATATGTTTACGGTGCAAATACATAGGCAGAGGAATAATTAATGACATTGTTCCGTGTACGTTATCGTGTCGTCATTTATCAGCACCGAAAATATATACGCTTTAGATGTACGTTCGATCCTTACATGAGCATGATTTTAATATTTATCAAATTTAACATTATTATAAATGTTGAAGTGTTCTAATTATCGTTGTGATGACGACAACGATGATGATTATGATAATTATTATTATAATAATTTTTATTATTTTATTTATTATTATACAGTTTGCTGTGTTCGCCTAACCGTGTTCACATATAACCAATATAGCACGATGCATTATTAATAGTGCATTAATATATTTGTCACTACATCATATGGATTATGTCGGTTACAGTTTGTTTATCGTGTGATCAGCAGACCGTAATTTTAATCCCGTAGACGAGAGCACAATGCATAAAGATTTTCCCAACAATAAACGTTCGGAAAATTCATTAACGCGCGTGTATACAAATATGTGTGTGTATAAGTGTGTTTTACAATTTTATCACGTTAACGTTTGTATAATAATAATATAGTTTCACCTGGAAAATGCACGTCACTATAATGTTACATTGTTATCATGACGGCCACCCCCGCAATCATTTTATAACAAAATCATTATTGAAAATCATCGAATATAATGTTACGGGACACATCATATGTTGTTCCATTAATTATATAATATTTTCCCACGTGGTTCGTCCGAGGTAGATCGTATAAATTATAATATATTATGGTTCGTCGTCATGTAACTTTTGCTGTGGTAATGTAGAGATTTCGAAAAGCATCGCACGTTAATTTGTTCAAGTTCTATTATATGATTTATATTATTGATTTAAACAATATTATGTAATATAAGCAACTATCCTACGACTTAAACATGGTCAGATGCATCTCGAAAAAGGCAATTATCTTACTAACTAATAAGCCCCTGAAATAACCCTGATATTACTTCTTATTTTCGCCTTATACCTCTAGTGCCCTCCTTCGTAAATATCCTCAACATTTTTATATTAAAAATAATATCACCATTTATTTCTTCTAACAACATACTTCTGAATAACCAGTTCAGTTTTAGTGCCAACCATTCCATGATTTACGAATTATATAAATCAGTGGATGCTACTTGATTTTCTCTGGAAGAGAAAAAATAAAATACTTGCATGTTTCTGGATACCTCACAATCATTTAATAGGCACAAAAAGCTGCTTTATGGATTCAAACATTTTCTTCGTTCAACTTAATACTTACTTATCAAATCATATCATTCCGACCGTAAATTCCAATTCAGTTTCAGCTCTTCTTTTCCATGTTTAATTACTACTAATGTTCCTCAGGATAGATATCAACTAACCTATTGGAGTACAACTATTATAAAGTTTGTTAATCATAACCTAAATTTCTTCATCCAAAAATTGTTAAATATCCGATTATAATCATTGACCTACCCCTTATTAAGATTGAAGAATTTGCTTTAAGAGTACGTCTCCGTAACACTTAGCTCACATGAAATTAAATATTTAACTCTTTATATATAAATACATAACCAAGCCAATGTGAATTTAAATAATAATAATAATTTTAATTTATGTAAATTTGCAACTTATATGGAAATGCTAAAAATTCAAATTTTCCAAAGTTTATTTTGTAAAATCACAAATTTTTATCTTTAAGATTAGGATTTCTTATATCTATCGTAGTATTCATATCTAGAACCACTCAAGATTCTTGATGGTCATAAAAACAACAACAAAAAATAATAACTAATGTCATGATTTACTAAAAAGTGAATTAAAAATTATGTATAAAAAAATGTGTAGTTCCATCACTGGGTGGACAGCTATAAGGGCTGTTCAATATACAAGGACCTCCAACATTGTAAAAAACCCACAAGTAACTTTCCATTTGATAATGTTACAGATAAGTCACGCGTTGTTCAAGATAGCCACCCACCAAATCGTACACATACCCATGAAATCACATATGCGCAGGCCACTTCAAGTCAAAATGATAACCACCCCGAACCCCCTGCAGTTCCTGACGTTAACAACTTAATGTCTAGCTTCCTGTAAGAATTCAAAGCTTTAATTAACCCTCTTATAGCTCTTCTTACAAAAGTAATATCATCTATTCTTGATAAAAAAAATAACTAATAACACTTTCACAAACCTATCCCTCACAATACTTCTTCTCAATGCTAATGGTTTAAAAAATCATGTAAATGAGCTCCAATTCGTGCTTCACAACAAACGTATTGACATTGCGCTCATTACGGAAACTCATTTTACACAATATTCAAATATTTACATTTCTGGTTATAAGCTGGTGAGGACTAATCATCCGGACAATACTGCTCATGGTAGTGTCGCCATTCTTATCAAATCTACATTGATATCAAACTCTTCCAAATTACTGTTATGATCACTTACAGTCGTGCGCTGTACTAATTTACTTAAATAGTATTCCTGTGACAATATCAGCATTATATTCCCCTCCAAAATACAAAGTTTCAAATATAGTCTTCCACAATTACTTTAGTAACCTTAGCAATAATTTTATCATGGGAGGAGACTATAATACTAAGCATCAAAGTTGGGGTTGTCGCTCAAATAATCCTCGTGGTTGCGTTCTTCATACCTATGCAAGTGCAAAAAACTTAAATGTACTTGCCCCTCCTGACCCTACCGATTGGCCTTCTCCTCCTCGTAAAAATCCCGACATACTAGATATTTTTGTCTTGTAAAAATTCCCTCCAGTCTGCACTCTTTTGCTGTTAACCTCATGAATCTTAACTCTGACCACTCGTCAGTCCTATGCACACTCAACACCTTCCCGCTAACTCGCTTTGAGCCACCTAAACAATTTAATGTCTCTACCAACCGTTTAAAATTTCACAACCTCGTAAATCAGGGGATTAAGCTAAATTTTAAACTTAAATCTACCAATAACATTGATTTAGCTATAAATAATTTGACGAATTTGATCCAGTCAGCGGCTTGATCATCCAATTCGCACACACTTCATTCTCTAAATCAGACTTAAGTTCCTTCCGATATTCGTCTATTAATTGCAGATAAGAGGAGAGTTAGAGCCCTTTTCCAACGTTCTCGCCTTCCCTTTCATAAACATAACTGTAATAAACTCTCTAATCTTCTTAAAAAAATGTTGGCCAAACATAAAGCCTCTTTACTAGAAAAATTCTTGACAAATCTGTCTCCTAATGATGGCAGTCTTTGGAGAGCCACTAAAAGAACATGTAAACTCAATTCTCCTAACGTACTAATTAAAAAATCAGATGGTTCCTTTGTCTGCACTGACTGAGAAAAAGCTGAATTATTTGAGGATTTTCTTCATGAGACATTCCAACCCCATCCTGAAATATTCTCTCTTGAAAATAATTTTGCTGTTGCTGAGTCTCTAAATTCTCCTCTTCCTATTTCTCGTCCTGTAAAACACTTTTCTTCAAGTGAAGTCAAATTTGTTATTGATAAGTGCCCACAGAAAAAATCTCCAGGTTTTGATCTCATCACCGGCGAAGTTGACAGATGCTTACCAAAAAAAGCTATATTACACCTCACTCACATTTTATGACTTTCATACTTTCCAATTTTATGGAAATTTTCAACTATTATTATGATTCCTAAGCCTAAGAAACCTCCAGATACCGTATCTTCCTTACATCCTACTAGTCTGCTGCCTTTTTTCGCAAAAATTCTGGGAAAATTGATCCTTAAGCGCATCTTACCTAGTATCTAAAAATTGGTTCTACCTGATACCCAATTTGGCTTCCGTTCTGCCCACTCTACCATCCATCAGATACACAGAATTGTCGATGCTATCTCGTTCTCACTTGAAAAAAAACAGCATTGTACTTGCGCCTTTTTAGATGTTTCACAAGCGTTTGACAGGGTATGGCACGATGGTCTTCTTGTCAAACTGAAAAAAATCTTGCACCCTGTTTTTTACCTAACCATTAAATTAAACCTGTCAAACCGTCATTTTCAAATCAGATTCGATAATGCACACTCGTCTATATCCAATATTTCAGCCGGTGTTCCCCAAGGGAACTCTCTCCAGTATTTTATAACATTTATGCTGCTGTTCAGCCTACCACACCAAACACTTACGTTTCTGATTATGCAGACGATAAGGCAATAATATCTTTCAATTCAAATCCGGAAATAGCTTCATATAATCTTCAGAATCATCTAACCCTTATAGAAGACTGGTATAATAAGTGGCGATTTAAAATTAACCAGACAAAATTTATCTACACTACTTTCACACTTCGTCTCTCTCCATGGCCCGAAGTATCTATATATGTCACTCAAATTCCTACTTCTTCCACTGTTAAATATCTAGGACTTACACTTGATCGCAGACTCACCTGGGCCCCTCACCTTAAATCTAAAAGACAAAATTTAAACCTATGACTGCGCCTATTAAAAATTTTCTGTTATAACAATAAATACACAAACATTAAAACTAAACTTCTTATTTATAAATCTCTAATCAAACCCAACTTGTCATATGGCATACAGCTCTGGGGTAATGCAATAAAATCTAATATCAACAAGATTCAAACTTTTCAAAATATTGCGCTAAGGAAATTACTTAATTTTCCACCTTATGTCTCCGACTATTCTATACAACAAGACCTTAGGATAAATTTCGTCAAAGACGAAGCAAAACTATACTATAAGCGCTTCCACAGTAGGTTACCCAACCATCCTAACCCTCTTATAAAAATTCTAGCAATCCCTTCGATTCCAGGTAATCCCGCTAGACGTCTTAAACGTAACTGGTGTCGTAACCTGCTAAATGCATGAATCCTAAAAAATCTCCTCACTAATCTGAAACAAAATAGGTAGTGTCATCAATGGGTGGCTTCTTCCGTCATACTTTTCATGTGTTTATTACTCTTACCAAATTTACTTATTGTTCTATGAATAGATTGTAAATATCTTGTAAAAATAAAAAAAAAAACATTACATTTTTTATGGTTTCTCAAATATTTCAACAAGTAATAAAATAATAATTTTACAATTCCAGAGTTTTCGGAAACACGAATATTACAAGTGTAAAAGATAAATAAGGTTAATATAGTCTGTTCGAAAAAAATATAAAAATGTTTTATACTTTATCAAATATTAGTTTTCCATCAATATAGCTGTATTTTTATACATAGTTTCTAAACATGATATACCAATTATTTTTTTTTCATTTTTAAACTACAAAAAATTGTTAATGGTTTTTTTAGAAAATGTCAGTTATACAAACAAAATATAATCTTTTTTGGTGATACTTTGTTTTTGATTCTCAATGAAATGAACAATTTATTATTTATACCATATTGTTATTTTTTTAATTTTTTACAAAGTGAGGTTTTGAATCTCAATCCAAAAAGATTACTCCGATCATCACCAAATAAAAAGTAAAATGTGTTCGGAAATGTGTTCTTGTTGGTACTTAAGGAAGAGGGAATTCGTTAAAAGTTCAACCTTTTTTTAATATGAAATTTGGATTTTCCATAATATGAACTATCTTTAGACATATAATCAGATAGAATACATCGAATGGACCTCTTTCACTTAGAATGGTTTTTTCGAGAACAATGATACATTGATTTCAAATTTAAAACCTAATAGTAACAGTATAATGCATCAAATAAATACGAAAATGTCCCAATGGGATAGACTTCAGACCTAATGTGCAATGGTTGTATTGAAATCCCATGTTCACGTGACAAATATAATGAATACCGGGAATAGTAATTTATATTGAAATACAAATTAAAAGCACGAATAGATATAAACTATGGGAAAATGGATAAAATTATTGTATTAATAGAATTAATTGAAAAAAAAAATATTGCCGAAATATTACAAAGATGTAAAAATATTATAATATGTTGTAAATTATGAGAAATGGACGGTAAATGAGTTAACAGAAGACCAAAGGATTCCTTAAAATTTTAACAGTAAAAAGATACTATTTACCTAACCTTGTATTATCCCTGACCACGGAGTCTCATTCTTATTTATTTAATTTTAATTACCAAATGCTATAGAATTAATAATCATAGAATATTTTATAACACTTCATTGACATAAAATATTTTGTTATTTTATTATTCTTAGAATATATATCCTAAATACTATAATCGTTTTTCTACAATACACATTCAGAAGTATAATACATATTTAATACGGATAGTAAAAATTGTTGATTTTGATTTATTTTGATTTTATATAAAGTTAGTACAAGTATGAATAAGAATTATGTTTTGATATGTAATCTAATACTTATATAATCATATCGGTTTAATAAAATTAATATTTATAGATTATATTTCCGTAAAAATGTAACTCAATGAATAAATAACGTCTAGAATAAAACAAAATTAATTAACATGATATACAGTTCTAACTTATACTGAATATTTATATAAATATTTAGTTATTTTTTTGTTTGGTCGATTTAAAAATTTAAAAAAATACTGATTTACTGATGGTAAATATTTTAAAAG
Organism: Sipha flava; assembly: GCF_003268045.1. Classification (NCBI taxonomy): domain Eukaryota; kingdom Metazoa; phylum Arthropoda; class Insecta; order Hemiptera; family Aphididae; genus Sipha; species Sipha flava. The sequence goes on from NW_020273018.1 coordinate 113,223, forward strand.
CTAAAATTCCAAATATAAAATGAGGTTATTTTTCTGTTTATACGGCCACATCTACAAATTTCAATATTTGTACATTTGATAATTATGAGTAAATCAAAATTTGAAGAAAAAGAAATTTTAATAATCAAATGTTTTTTTTTTTTTTTACACGAGTTACCATAAATTGATCGCATGTTAAAAAAGTTAGTTATAATATGTAATGAAAGTTCAGAAATTGTATTACGAACGTGTATGTTTTGTATGAAACCAATGTAACATTATATTAAAAACCTTCGAATAATATTTTTGTTGTCTTTTATACATCAAAATAACACGTATACGAATAAAATATATAATAAACTATAATGCATTATTAATAGCTATATCGGTAAATATTATTTCACATACAGAATAAATTATGGCATACGTGCAATGAAGGTAAATATATCAAATGTCGAATACCTAAAGATAAACAAACGGTCATACGTGAAAAGTACAAATTATAGCACAAAATAATAATTCTAAAAAATCTGACCTGCTAACAAACGAAAAATTTATCCAAACAAAATTGAAGTGAACATTCGTGCGGAAACTTTTTTGATGCATGAATGATATACCATTAAAATAAATACTATTCCGTTCAGACGGTATTCATAAAATGTTAATCGTAAAAAATTATAAAAATTTTGAAAAAAAAACACAAATACGAGAATGTCCCAAAGGGTTATGTGCAACGGTAAGATTGAAATCTCGTGTTTACGTGGCAAATATAATGAATATAGGAAACAGTATTTCATATTGAAATACGAATTAAAAAACACGAAAATATTTAGTCTTTGAACGAATGGTTTAAATAACAATATAGTGGAACACGTTGAAAAGAAAAAAGTACCACCGAAGTATTAAAAAGATATAAAAATATGAAAATAAGATGCAAATGTTGAGAGACGGATGATAAAAGAAGCGACAAAAAACCAAAGATTTCTGGAAAATTTTAACAGTATGCAAATAAGACGAAATTACACCCACTGATAACGGCATGAATCGAAAACCGACTCGTTTGTTGTTATGATATTAATTAGTTCCGACACCGGCCAGTAGCAGCTACATTCACCGAGAGCTTATTTTGAAATAAATTTTTATACCAGTAATTATAATATATATTATGGATTATCAACACCATGTGTTTTTGAAGAAAAAAATCCGACTGGGGGGATTAAAATAATTTCAGGATGGGTTTGAAAAAAAAAAATTGAAACTTTCGTTGAAGTATGATTTTTTTTTTTTTTTATACCATACTGTAAATCGAATATTGCACTAAAAAATATGTACATGTTTATAATAATAATAATAATAATAATAATAAATTATAAATTATAATAATAAATTAGAAGAGAAAACATTTTAGATATGACAGTTTTAATATTATTATGATAATAGTGATTCAGAGTTCCGTTTTTTCATTTGACAAGTATCACCTCTATGGTTGTAGGAATTGGTAATGGCAATGAAAAGTAGTTAACTTTGATTAAAGTTGTTTGTTTTTCATATTTATATATCAAAAATGATATGTATACTATAATTAAATAACAAAAAATAAATATTTTGAATCTATTTTAATTTAATTATTTTCCATTATTATGATATAAAAATAAAGCCACTGTAAATAACAATAAATAACAACATTTCGTGTATTCAAATATTACTTATATATGTTTAATATATATCTTATTGTTAATTCATTGAATTTTTGTAAAACTTCTAATTATTCAGTATATACTCGTAGTATTAACAATGATCACGATAAATAAATACATATTAATAAACGTTAAGCTGATATATTTTCGAATAAGCAATACAATAACATCATTAAATCGAATACACAACTCTTAATAATTAAATATATGAATTGAAAAAGTTGATATCATATAGTGGTCTGTGGATATTCGGAAAAAATATGAATATAGTTTATCGATCACAATGATTTGATTTTATTAAATAATTTAAAATAAAAACTGTAAAGATATAATAGAACGAAGTTATATAATTAATGAAATATTATGGAAAAATAAAATTTTGCTTAAATTGGTATGCTAATTTTGTATCGAAGTGTTGCATTGGCCATAGAAACATTATTGTAGTAAGATAAAATATAAAAATGAGATCAAAAAGAAAGTTATATAATAAAATAGTAATCAGATAGTACAACGAATGTGAGATTTTTTACGGAAGTGAATATGTAATAAATGGTAAAATGGTAAAATAAATGATAAGTTAACATTATTAGATTTGGGAATTCAGTTCAGAGCCTCTGCATTCTTAGAATACATTAATTTAGAAGAGTGACGTGAAACACTACGTATATTATTTGAGGAGAAGTGCAATTACATTTACATTTTGCTATTTCAAATAATGCAACAACAAATCTACTTATAAGTACCTACCTTCACAGATCTACAATATTGTACGTGGTGCGCAAAATATCACGTGTATATTGATGCGTAACATGAAACTATTGACTGAAAAAACAAGTTGATATTTTATTTTATTTTTTTTATTTTTTTTTTTTTGATGATGCACTTGCTTTAAATTTTATTAAAAGTTAAAATTAAAGATAGATGATTTATATACAATTATTTTGATATATTAAATAATAAATTATTTTTAGAGCGTGGCATATTTACAGGATATTAAATTAACACTACACATTCATCGCGCTCTACTAATTACTATAGTCGCTAATCATTTTAAAAATCGATGCAGAAATTATTTTAATACATTTCATACATTTTTAATAATATTTAATGACGTTTAGGGCTCGTTACGTGCTAATGTCAAATGAAAGACAAAAACATTGTTTCACAACCTTCATCCCGTCAATGGTTGATGTTCGTATGAATCACTAATGAGGCATACTTTTTTATCATTTTTAGTTAACTAGAATTCATGTGTTATACATTACTATCTGTTTAAGATTTCAGAACAATGATAAATCATCATAGTAAAAACATGCATAATGTAAACTTTAACTATATATATATATATATATATATATACAATAAAAATAATAAAAATCTCAAGTTTGAACGTTTGCGATCATTTTATTTTAAACTTATTTAAAAAAAAAAAAGATTATTTTAAAATTTTGAATTTCAAGTGTTTTATTATAAACTTATTTATTTTAAATAAAAAATTACATCCTCTCAGAATTTGTAAGTATGAGACGTATTTCACAATTTTTCTTAATTTTTCCCATTCTTATATAAATTATTGAAAATATTCATGAATTGCCGCTTTAATATGCAATCTCCGGCCAATTTTCGATCTAACAAGTTACAATTTTTTAGTATACTCCTACCAACCGTGCGGTTTTGCAAATAGAAAAATTAAACATCCATTAAAATCATAACATAAAAATATAAGTTGACTCAAATAACAGTTTAACTACCCCAATTTGGTCGAAAAATTTAATGTTTAATTTTCTGAGAGTTTATTTAAAAATTGATGAAGACTGAAGTTGGAGAACATCTTTGTCAGTATATTACACTAATGACATGTTTAACAGCAGTTGAAGTTTAATATTGAAACGTTAACATTTAAAATAAAAAGCCATTCTGAATTTTGATAATGCGTGTAACAGTCAAACGTCATAGATTAGTTAAAAGGTTTAGTAGGAAACCACAAAAAAAAAAAAAAAAAAAAAAAAAAAACGATTAAGATTATTAGTAATCTATAAGGTATTTATTATTTACGGAAAAGGATGATATTAATATTTTTTCTGTAGATATTTAACAGACGTGCATCACATATGTAACTTGTGAGCTATCTCAAAAATAGTGTAAAGTCAAAGAAGAAAAAAAATTAAAATGTTCAACTGCTTGAGAGAATACAACAAGCTTTCATATGAATGCATAACGACACAGGAAAATGGGATTAGCTTAAATCATTAGTGAAACGAACGTAGGATATTTATTCAAAAATGTTGTGCTTCCATGTAATCATGGAACACACATTTGTGCAAAATATTATATAATGCTGTTATACGCAAACACGGCCAAGTTTTACAATGTTACGTGCTGATAAAATGTGACGTGCAGCCATCAGGAGAACACCCTGCAGTGTTTTATGGGAAAATTATATAAATAATGACGCAATGTAATTTCAAGTTTGTAGAAAGTTCTGTGCCAAGATTCTTATGTGGAGTGGAAAAAATATACAAACAATACTAGTTGAAATTCTTTGACATTTTATGCTATTCGGCAATGAAAAAACTCATGCGTTTGCTAGGGGATGAGTAATCATTAAATTTTACGTAGAAAAAATCAATTTCCACCACAATAACAACATATTCGTTTAAAAAAAAAAATATATATATATATATAAATAAATAAGTAAATACTGGGACCTATATGAGAGGAAAAATGTGTTTTTATTCTTAAAACTTAAATCATTAAAATCGTTAATGTTTCGATATCCATGTAGATTTTTGTAAAATATCAGGATACAAATTGCAAATTAGTTTTAAAAATGTTATAACTGTCGTTAACGAAAAACACACTAATTCCTGAATGAAGAATGATAATATATGATAAAATTATGATATACATTAAAACAACTTCTTTGGCTATGGAACGATTCAGAACGTTATTCCTTTTTGTCCCAACGATTAAGAACACTTAAAATTAACAAAGAATAAACCATTGACCCAAAAAAAAAACCCAAATTATCGATCGATTACATTTAGCAACGTTGGAAAAAAAAATAGAGCGTTCTCAATCGTATTTTACCGACTTCTTCGGATCCTTTGAAAAAGAAATTGCTCTTAAGAGGACGTTACACCCGCATGTGTTGTCTCCGTCTGACATACGTACACATAGCAAATTTGCGTTCAGTGATTCAAATGTAGTGAATTTAACTTTAATATTAGTGTAAACAGACATCAAATTTTAAGGTAACAACTTTATCTGTGTTTTTTTAGTTGGTTTTTTCCAATATTTTAATTTTTTTAAAGTTATGATGTTTTTTTTAATTGGTATAATTTACATACTCATTACACGCTTGAAAATTAAAATATCGGAAAAAACCAACCAATAAAACACAAATAATATTTTTTCCTTAAAGTTTAATTATAGGTTAGTTTACTCTAATATTAAAGCTAACTACACTACATTTGAATCACTGAACGCAAATTTTACTATGTTTTACGTATGTCAGACGGAGACAACATATGCGGGTGTGACGTCCTCTCAACTAATAATTTTTTACACGAATAAAGAAAAAAGTGTCTATAGCTAATTGATAAATTTATATTGAATCCATATATCTCAATAACTTTGTTAGTTATAGGATTAGAAAATGTATATATGAGAGTAAATGTCTAATTGTATATGTTGACTATCAATATCGCCAAATAATAATTTAATACACGTATTGCTATTTATTCAGTCTGCTTAACATAATTATTAAGTTCTGATTAAAGTAAATGATTTTACGAATGGGTTCTTAAACGTTTTTACAATTAGTATACTGTGATAACGGATGTGTCGGAGATACAACAGTGATTGCCATAGCCATTTATACATTTTTTTCTAAACCATTTACCGATCATAATGTCTTGCTCCTTGCCTCCTCCCGGTGCTTTTTTTATGTTGTTTATTAATCATCTCGAACACAAACAAATTTGGGGTGCAACATTTCGGTGCGCGACCGCGTGGAATCGCGAAACGAAAAAAAGAATGGAGAAAAAGCATCCAAGAGGATGAATTTCTTCAAATTTTTACACCTTCTTGCACCAAAAACAATATTATTCATACACACCACATGTGGGTACACGTTCGGTATCGATATTGAATCGCATTAACTCGTGTGTGCTCAAAAGATCAACCGGATCACGTGTAATATCTTCCAGTGCTGAAGTACAGGTATTCGCCTCGCGTTTCTGTCGCTTTACTAAACTTAAATCAACTTATCGATGTTGCCGCGTACTTGTGAGCAACATTCCAGATACAAAATAATATTATATCGCGTTCGATGATAAATTAGAAACCCAAACAAAGGTGACGGATAATCACGTTATGAAAACAATTTGAATACATTTCATCCTTCACGATTGAGTAGGTACCTGAAATATATGGAAATTCTGTGGATTAACACCATTTCGCGTTACTTAATAATATAATTATGGTGATACCACACGTCTAAACTCACGAACGGTTTACCATACGTACCATGTTTATGGTGCTGATCAGTTTCTATACGTAAATATTAAAACGCAGGAGTGGTTCTTGGATTCTTATTTTATTTTTATTGATGGAACTCTTGCGATATACGCGTTTGTATAGTGTAGAACGGTTGATGCGGCTGATCGGTGGATACACGTGTCCATTCTATTATTCATCACGCGAACTTTTCCTTCGATCACATAAAATGTCACAATGTGCCATGCACCTTCTCGAATTTCCATTAGGACACAATCTTTATTATTTGTTCCAGTTATAATTATTGTCTTTATTCGAGATATCAGCCGAAATAATACTTGGCACTTAATTGTTGTCCATCACATAATGAACTATATAAACGAGTAAACGTACGAATCCAACTAATGGGTGACACGTGGACGCGCCGGGTAATATATACGATATCGTTAGTTTCACTTTGGCCGATGTTCTCATAATGATTAAAATTATCGCAATGTTCTTTTCTCACATCCTTTACATTTCTAATGCACGAAAACAAATGTTATACTTATTAATTATTTTAGTAATCTTATCTGATTCTGTTGCAGTCACTCATAATATGAGAGGGGGGCTCCAGCATAGCACGTTTTAAGGAGTAATATTTAGGCAATTCATATCACATGTACATTTGAACTATGACATATTGTGAGTAGTAAATAAATATTACTGCAGTGCTTCCCAAATTTTTTCAACTCAAGGCGCCTTTTTTGATCCAAGGTTTTTTCAAGGCGCCCTTCTCTAAGTCATAGCATGATTAATCATAAGAAAAATATTAGACCCGATAGTATTTCATGAAAGCGCGGCGCCCTTATACATACATCGCGGCGCACATTTTGGGAACCTATGCATTAGTGTGTTATACATTATCACTTGCCACTGCCTATCGGTCGACAATTTTATAGATTCTCGGAATCACGATAATGATATATTTTAAAATGTTATACAAATGTACATAACCTACGTATGTATGCGTGGGTTATCTTATGCTAGGATCACACTATGCGTTTTATCGGTTGCCGACGAACAGTGTTGGGACTTATCTAGATAAATTACCTAAATATATATTTTGTCATATTTTATCTTATCTAGATAAATAACGCTAAGTTATCTAATTTCTTATTTAAGATAAAATTTTTACTTATCTAGATAATTTTATTTAGATAATTATCTGTATTCTTGCCAAAATTAAAGTTATTTTTATTCTTGTACGGAGACAAATCCAACAAATCAGAAATCATCAAAATCGGTCCAGCCGTTCTTGAATTATAAATTTTGTAACTAACCTGACTTTCTTATATATATATATATATAGATTTTGTATTCATAATCATGATTCATGTATTATTAATGAGTAATTATTATTGCTTGGTATGACATTTTGTTTGTATTTTCATTTCGGGAAAATATTTTTGGTATTTTTAAACTTAATTTCTTATTTTTCCACGAAAGTTCTAAAAATAGTAGGTATTTGATTTTAGTATACATGTGTCATTCATACGCTGAATAGTTATTACTTAACTCTTGGAACCCGTAAAGTCGTAACTAGTTATAGAATAATGAAAATCATCAAATTAATATTATATAGAAAACAATATTGTTATTTTAAAACAATTTTTTATCTATTCTGTATTCATCCTGATACACATATAGAGCAATTTTCATTTTTCTTTTGTGTAATATTTTAGTGATTAACTATCAATAAACATTGTACATTAAATATAAATACTCCTTAATAGTACACTACATTACTACAATAAATATTAAATACCTAGGTACATATTGATAATAATGATTATAATTGAGTCTTTATAGATATTATTAGAACATGAAATATTGACCAAAAAATAACATTTTTTGAAAATATCTTTTTTTTATCTAGATGAATTTGGACATATTATCTTTTATCTTTATCTAGATAAATTTTGCATTATCTATTCCCAACATTGCCGACAAACAGGAGACGATCGGTAGTTAAACCGCAACGCTCAAAATATAATAGGTTTAAATATAAAACACATTATCGGGGCCAGACTAGACCGATTTGCAGAACCGTTAAAAACCGTCGAGAAGCGACCGTAACGTGTTGTGGTCCAACCGTCCGGTTATATTTCGGGATGTAAAGCACAACATATACAATTCAGTTTGTCCGACCACACTTGCGCAGATTATCGGTGACCGAAATTGAAAATTAATTAATAATCATTTTTAAATTTTAATAATTTCAGCTTTTAAAATATATTTATAATATACTATATATATAACATAATATAATGTATTGATATGGAAAAATTGATTTCGGAGGTTCAAAACTTTCCATGTCTCTGAGACATGAGTTCTCCTTTATATAATGATAGGGATTTAAAAAGGTCATATTAGCTCAAAGTAGCAGAATGTATGTACCCCAAATCGGGAAATCTTGACGACAAGGAAAAAGAAGAAAAAGGTAAGTATTATTAAAATTTCAATTTAAAAACGATTCCCGCGCTTTTTAATCTCGTTTGTGTGGATTTGGTTACCAATAAAATGCACAGTATGATCGGTCGTCCCGATTGCGGTTGATCGGGATAGTATTTTTCGGTTGCCGACAAAACATATAGTGTGATCCTAGCTTTATAGTCATATACCATTAATTAAATATACTACAACATAATAAATACTATAATTTATTATATTTGTCATCAATAAAAATAAATCAGAATGACAGTATTACGGTCTTTATTAGACATAACGTTAACATAGATATGCATGAGTATGAGCATTCCGTGGCAAACATTTTAAAACTGAATTTTAGAGTTAAAAATACTCAATTTAATATTTTATGTGTATACAGATCCTCATCAGGTGATATAAATAAATTTTTGACGCACCGAGTGCAATAAGTAATAACGCAAATTTGACTAAAACTGGATTAATTGATGTAGTGTTTTACTCGTATACTCGGTAATCGAAATGTTGTATTGACGTCTAACAGCACTGCTGTTTTTGTAAATGTAGGTACAGTTATGAACTATTTTTTCCACGAATCCACTATAAGTGCAATAAATTATCAATAATCTTATGACTTTTTTTTTTTTTAGATTTCAGATGAATAGTATGTACTATGTACATGCGGTAAACTAAATCCGTAGCGATAATAATCTCATTCTCATTTCTCATAACTTAAAAACTACTATAGTATCCGATAATATTTTAAATACGGACATTGAGTGGAAGCCCATTTAGTCGAGCTTACATACATATTGTTATATACATAGTATTCTCTATAAATAATAAGATAAGCTATAATAAAATATAATCATAGTCGTCATTGACCAATTCGACCAGAATACCGAATAAACATTACTTTGCTTAAATAAACGATAGTAAAAATTATAATGGTTTTCAGTATTGACAAAATTGTCAAAATTCAATAGCTCGATAGATTCATAATATCACAAAATATTTTATTACACACTACATAATATAAGAAAAAACCAAAAATAATTAAATAATATAAAAATAATGGGGGTCTGACCCTCAAGTCTACCGCTTGTATACGCCACTGCTAAGTGCATTAAGCTTGCATCTAGTTTTTCGCCCAAAACGCCAATCTTTAATAAAGACTCTAACCATTTTTTAAACAAATTAAAAAAAAAAAAGAACACAAAACACTAGAAACGTACGGACACTTTGCTGATCGGCGCGTAGTGTTGAAATTAAATGATTCATAAATCATAGATACTATATTTCCAATTTACATATAATGTTTATAGGTTGTACTCGTATATAATATTATATATTCATTTTGGAAATAATCATTATTATTGTTGCCCATTCGTAATTTTTCTATACCTATCCAGTAATTGAAGGGTCCGGTGCAAGAACCAGCTATCTCCACTTTTTAAAATTGTTCAGTAGAAATAAATAACGAAATAAATATATTTTTATTTGAGGTATAAATATAATATAAACATAATTGAATTTTCTGTATGAAGAACTATCTATATGTATATATAAATTTACATTTTACATTATTTTAAGTACATTAATTAAATAGTAAAAATTAAGTAGTAAAAAACGTGGAGATACCTGGTTATTGCACCGAATTAAATTTTTTTTTTTTCGTTTTTTTGACTTAATATCAATTTAAGTTGAAAATATAATTATAAATATTAAAAAGTTGTAAAACTTTAAAACTATGTATTATCGTTATGTTTTACAAAACAGTATATAGTAATACAACATATTCTTGATTTATAATAATAAATTCACTAAAAAAATGTGGAGATGGCTGGTTATTGCACCGAATCTTATGATTTATAAAAATGAAAAATAATATTACTGTTTGTTTTACCCTTAATTTTTGACCTCTTTAACATACAAATAATAAATTAGGTTCACTTTTCGATGCATCGGAAAATGTACTGCACTATTGAAGTCGAAAATTGAAACATTTTAACTACAAAAAAAGTATTAGGAGACACAAAAAACAAAAAACATCGTTGCAAAGCCAATAACGTAACCAAATAATAAATAACATATATTTACTAATACATTGTTATTAATATATAACATATTTTAACAAAAGAAAAAAACAAGTAACTAGGTATTACAAGTAAAACAAAATATTTTAACAATGAAATAAAATAACTCATACTTTATACAAATTTAAAAAAATAGTTACTAAGTAAAAGATACTATATTAAACAAAATATTTAAGAAACGAAATAAAATAACTCATATTTTATAAAAATTTAAAAAAATAGTATTTAAGTAAAAGATACTATATCAAACAAAATATTTAAGAAACGAAATAAAATAACTCATACTTTATAAAAATTTTAAAAAAATAGTATCTAAGTAAAAGATACTATATTAAACAAAATATTTAAGAAACGAAATAAAATAACTCATACCTTATAAAAATTTAAAATAAAAATAAAAATAACATTAAACAATGTGATATTAATATTAGGGACATTATATTTTAATTTTCGGAATTTTGCACTATTATACAGTGTTGCACCGTAACTGTATACCAGACATCTCCATTTGTATGATATTAGGCTATCTAATGAACGGACATAGCCGATTATTGCACCAAAATGTGGACAAAATTCTTCGTTATCAGATAATGTAAAAACATGCATTTTCAAAAAAATTGGAGATAGCCGGTTCTTGTACCGGACCCTTCAATTGTTATCGGCTAGTTGTTTCTGAAAATCGCTCTTAAGCTGGCGAAAGCAACTCTCGCACGCGCACGCACATGTCAATAAAACGTGAAAAATAAAATATATTCTTGTACTCATAACCTATAAAAACTACTAAGAGCGGTAGTAAATTAGGCATACTTCCTGAACTTCGATTGTAATTTCGAAAAAAAGGTTGAATTCGTAAGCTTCTTAACTATGCTTTGTAGGAACCACTTTTTTGATTTAAGACCAGATGTACTCAAAATAAATACAAATGTAATGCAATCACTTCATGAGATTTTTAAAAAAATATCTTAATTTTAAGGTCCTTTAAAATTGAAAATTTTAAATCGGCTTCATAGAAAGCCTAGATAATTTGTTAAAGATTCATGCATTTATTAAAAAATGAAATCGGAAATTTGGAAGTATTTGTAATTTACCACCACTTATTGGTCTAAAACGTACGAAAAATACATGTGATGTGATCCCTTTAATTTTTGAAGAGTTTTTTTGTCTTTTCTTTATCTATTCAAATTCTGTGTTATACGGATTTCACAATATTTACATAACAAAATATCTTTATTTTCATAATTATAGTATGTTTCTCAAGAAGTTATTGGGAAAAATGTTTCCTCAACTCCGTAGAATAATTAAAATAAAATTTCTGCGTGCTCCAGTCAGTGGCTCGGCCACGACTTGGCGACTCATAATTTCAGGTCAATCATATCATGCCCCATAAGAATCTAGTAGCCAGGAATGTCTGATATGTTACAAATATTCCCATAAAGACCTGAAAACAATAATTGCCAATTTTAAATCAGAACACATAAATAACGATGTGTCAATAATTTTTCTTTTGCCTTAAAAATACAAATTTATATATATATGAAATATTTAAAATACAATTTAGTAACTAATAGGGTTCGGATTGGAAATCACATGCTTCTTTTTTTATGTTTGTGATAAAAATCTAATTTTTATACATACATTCATTTCATGTAATTTTGATTTCAAATAAACCATTTTTTTTTTATTGTTATTTAATAGGAAAAATGGTAATCTCTATCCCCCATCATTCACCAGTACTTCGATATTAGTCTAACCTCATGTAAACTTATATAATGTAACAATATTTAAATAAGAAATAAAAATATTTTAATTTTATTTGATACACATGAAACTTCTAGATTACTGCCGTAGGGCACTGTTTGAGAATCACTATTATGTATAACTTATATCAGTTCTCATATTTTCCACTCATGCATCATGTATATACGGTGGTGAAATCGACTTAAATATTCATAACATATATTTTTACCACGTTAACGTTTAAACCCACCGGTATGTACGTGCAGGATACTGCAGTGATGGATATGTAGTTCGTAAAATCTCGTTTTTAAAGCGTTCCCCGTTGTAAAAAAATATAATAATTATTATTATTATTATTATAACCTTAGAGGAGTTTTATAATTTTTTATGAAACGTAAAATGTTTTATAAAGGTATAAAAATTGTTTGATTAAAAAATTACGAGAACCCTGTCAAGTAAAAATATTTACAGTTATAGAATTTGTTTCCAAATGTTGTTCCTTAAAACGAAACCTTGCTTAACCAGAAATAAACAAATTAACATACAGTATGTGTACCCTGAAAAAGGTTTGTCCGAAATTTCCCATCAAACGTGTCATTATGACGAAAAATCTTTGTCACGTAAAAAAAATCTAATCGGCTATCATTATTATTCCAGTAATTATGTTTTTACCTTTATGTCATAGGGACTTTTTAGTATTTCAGTGCTGTTCGTTGATATTTCCTCTGCAGGTTACAACATTGATATTCGAGTATAATATATAATTTAAACTTAAACGTGGTTCTTAACTCATAGAATAGGTTATTGACTTTTAGAAGCTGTGGTGACCACGCTCGACCATATTCGGTAATATATTAATGAATGCTATATTATTGATTCTAATGAAATACTTGCAATCAATTGGTAACTAAAGCCACGATGAGAATATTATTACTTCCGCGTAAATTATAACATCGAAAAACAAAAAAAAATTCTTCAATATTGTAAAACCTGTAAATACGTGTATATAATGTTTATTTTCAACGGAAACGACCTAACATTTAATAACCATCTAAAAACCAATCGACTAGTTCAAATCAAACCCCGTCTATACATACAACTCGATCGCAATTTAATATCAATTTTATTGTAAAATTATTGTATTTGATTTGGATGGTTTAACCATGAAGAAAATATTATCACTATTATCATTCAATTCACGTCAAATGAAACTAACTATCGGTTGTTTGGAACTGTTAAAAATAAAAGAAAATGTACACCACATTAGTTCTTCGTTATTTATTTTAAAACGGACCAATCTCGGAAACAATTCGTTACTAATGACTTAAGTTTATTTTTGGGGTAATTTCATGGGATCGGTCTCTTTTATTGACTTGACTTTCAAACCCGCTAAATATATTTGGGCGAGTGCCCTTTAACAGAAGAGAAATAATGTACTGACCTGTGATCTCTATACAGTTTTTAATACAACTTACTCGTTATGAAATATTATTCCGTTTTCACAAAACACACTCACACACACAAAAGCAGACTGTTCCAATTTTACATCTATCAATTTGCCAAATTTATTCAGAAGCATAATAATATGTAAATGTGATTATTCTTTTGCGATTCTACCGAGGTTTTAGTCACGCAAATGTTTTATAATAAACGTGTATATGAGGTGATACGAATCTCAATACTATATGAATATTGCGGTCTTCTTTCAAAAATATTATCTACTATAAAAATATAAAAGTCATATGGACCTGTCCTGTATATTTATTAATTAAAAACAAAAATCGATGTATCGAGATTGACGGTTTACTCATGGAAAAACAAAGAATCATGTAAATTATTATCATTCGTCGTTTAAAAGAAGTTTTGAAATTTATTATTCTCGCTCCATACGAACCGATTCAACATTTTTTCGGTTTTTCTGCTTGTTGCGATTGTTTTCCATTTTTTTATATTTTATAAATAATATATATATATATATATATATATATATATATAACATAGTATCCAAAAGAGAAATAAGTTTATTGGTAATTCTTTTTTTGGCCTTGAATCAACAACATGTAATATGACATACATATTGCCATACATAGTTTTCAAACTATTTCGGATACCTGTTTTACTAATGTTAATTAATATAGTGGTAATTGTTAGTAACACACTAAATAGTTTAACGATTAGGTACTTTTTTCAGATCGTATAAAATTAACACACTTCCCATACAAGATAACTCTGTTTGTGATACTACGAACATTTTATGAGCATTAACTTAATGTAATTCAAAATCTGAGAGGTTGCTTATGTTTTTATTTGTCTATGTTATTAAAATTGATTCCCTCGATATTTTCGGGATATGAAAGTAACTCACCGATTTCAAAACTTCAATTATTACATGATGCGATATAATTATTCATTGAAAATACATCATTTTGTGTTTTTATTATAACTTTTGTTGTTCACGGTTTTTTTTTTTTTTTTTTTTTTTTTTAATGGCATGTAAAAATTATAATTTAAAGCTCATTAAACAAAATTAATTATAATGCATTATCACGTATTTAATAATATATTTAAATAAAAATGAAAACAATGACTGTATGTAACCATAATTTTAATTTGCATTTTTGTCTTAAACCAATATGTCACCAATCAATCATAAAATAATCAAACTAAATTGATAGTAGTGAATAGTTAATTCCCATAAACTAATAAATTTACGTTTTAATAACTTATTATTTATTAATAATAAATCATTAAATTTATATGTTTCTATATCTTGTTTTTAGATTTCTATAAAAACATGGGATGTATTTTTTCTTGATTTCCTTAAAAAATATTTACGGTTTTCTGTTTTAAATTTTTAATCTTTAGGCTATTATTATATTCAATAGGCGTACAATTTATTATATCGACTATCATTTGAAATCGAACTTGAAATTTAATAATTTATCACTCCTTATGATATATAACTTGTATAAAACTAGCATTATCAATTAACAAAATAGTTTAATATGTAGTGTGGTTTATGTATCACATGAATATTTTTGTTAGTCTTAGGAAATTCATGTTCAGTTAATTTTAATTTAAAAAAAAAACATGGAATTTATCTTAACGCATTAATTAGAATGAAACAAATATCGCTGATGAGGAACACATTTGATGATTAAATACAGATAAAAAGTTCTCAGTAAATGTAATTACAGTTAAACTTATCGTAATCAATAAGTCCTATTTATCATGGTTTTTCCCTTTTTTAAATCAGGAGTAAAAGCCAAAACATTATTTAAACGATTCTAATAACTGAAGTGTAATGTTTAAATGAATAAAAGCCAGTAATTAAATTAAAAATTAACCATTTAAATGGTTTAATATCAGAAGCAGTGAGTGGAGAAAGATAAAGCTCCTTTCGTTGTGTCAATAACTGTAGGTATATAAAGGAGAGTGATGGATATATTTTTTTTTCTTTGAGTAAACCGTACATACTTGAATTTTTCCGTTTCGAGCACTGATTACTCTTACACAATAGAAGTCTATATTTAATATTGTATTCATAATGTCAATTCGATATTTTCACGAGCTGAATGTTAACATTGTGGAAATCAATTCAATCATCAACTGTGTCATATATTTTAATTAAAGTACACAAAAATGCAGACATTTAGTTATATATGCAAGTATTGAATGTTATATATTTAACTTTCATTCTGAATACATAATAAATAAATAAATTACTTATCAATGTAAATGTATTATAATAAGTGTCCGACGTTAAAATATAAATTACTAGGTAGATATAATATAATATAAATCATTTATATCGTAATAAGTGTTGGTGTTTAATTTAAATATAATAGATCAATTCAATTAAATATTTTATTTTATTATTATAGTTTATACTTAATTGATGATTATTTACTGATATTGTTTAATTTGTAACGATAAGGATCTAATCAAAATAATACGATAAAAGCGTTTCAAATCAACCCCTGCAAATGATCGCTTGACATCATGATTCCATATTATTTTGTCCATGGTTTTCCGTTGTAGTGTACAGCAATAGTACGAATAAATAATGATACATATGATTCGTTTTAACGTAACATGTTACAGAGAATGCCTATCGTTCAAACTTAACCACGGGAGAAGAACTTACGCGGATACGCGTACGCATTAAACTTCACCTAGAGATACATGCAACGTTTTTAATACGCTACACGTATATTGAATGTGTGCACAGTTAAAATTGTAGCAGACTCTCTGCCGGGGAAATTGCCGTAGGTAACACGTGAGTAACGTTGTTTGGGGCCAGTTTTGGAATGCCAACGAGGTCGTTATTTGCGCTCTTAATCAGGTTTATGAGTGGGGTGTGTACGCGTGCACGCGCACACACACTGAAAGAATAATGTCGTGTTTCAGCATTTTGGGTGATAGGATCCTGGTAGGGATGAAGTTGGAGGAAGGAGTGTTATTGTGTAAGACATGAACAGTCTAGAAGAACGCTACGGCCGCCGTTGGTGGAATTCCGAAAACTAGAACGAGCCACAGCGTAAGCAATTCGCGCGTGGGCAAAACGACCTTTCTTCGGGTGGTCTATCTCTCTGTCCTTACCACCGCCGACAATGCAAATGGTTTGTTTTCCGCCAAATTTCCGCGTATACTATTTTCTCGTGTTAGACGGCAATTAAAACGAAAATACATTATAACATTAACGTAGTCAGGGAGTAGTGACGGCAAGGGGTGGAGAGATAGCTGCTGTATAAATAATTTCAAACTCCACTTTAACCAGCGCAATTGACGGTAAGAGTAGGGGTGGTTATCGTGAAGAAGGTGTAGGGTAGTAACGGCGGCGACCCGCGCGATCGATATCGAATTCGTGGCAAAACGAATATGATGTTTATAATATATAATAAATGCTGTATAGCGGTACTATAATATTTGTAATAGATATAGGAGGCGTTCGTGGTAGGAACAAGAGTATTATAGCATTAGATAGAGGAGTGGTAGCCCCAGTATAAGCGGTGGTATAAGTTTATTTGGTACCGTTTCTCAGAGGTGGTTTCATAGGGCTTCTCATAGAGCTTTTTAATGTTCAGATGTTTACACTTAGAATTGTTAACACGTGCTCAGGGCAATGCTGTGTCAAAATTGCTTATCAATAATCAACGCGTGGCCGAGTGAGAAACGATATTGATTTAATGCCCCAACAATTGGTTGTGATGATAACTTCTATTGCACAATAGTACGGTTATGATTGCTTGGTAACGGTTAGCTAGTGACGCGTGTCAACAGAGTGGTTAAATTAATAGATTTGCTACCGAGATAAATAAACGACTAATAATTCTGTCGTAAGCCTCAGTTAAACCATACATAATATTATTATTGTAGTGTACATGACACCAGTAAATTTATTGTTGCTAAAAACAATTAATGGTGCGAGGGTCCAGTTTTTACGTACGTAATGTGTGTATACGTGTGTGCAATAAGCATTGTTTTACAAATCTATCGACAAGAAACAAATTTCTCCAAAATTCTGAAAACATCATAATTTACTGTTAATAAATAAAAAGAATAATAGGTATCAGAGGTTCACCGAGCGATATGTGTTCCGGACTACAGTACTAAAATTAAGAAAAATGTTGTTTTCTTGTTATAATACTGTAATACAAAATATATACAATAACAATGGATTCTGAATAAAAAAAAAAAAAAAAAAAAAAAATTGAAACAGATTTCGATTAACCACTTTTGATCCTTGGATAGAAAAAATTACATTCAATAGAAGCTCACACAATAATATATCCTATAATTTTTATATAAAATACTAGATCTTATCAACCTATGTACTTTTACACAGTTCAATATACAATGGATTCTAGATAAATTGAGTTTTAACGGAACTATAAAACAGTTTGAATCACAGTTTTAAATTGACCTAGATTTAGCAGAAATCCGTTTAAATACTGATACTTGAATTTACGAAGAAAAAAAATGTATAAAACAATATAATGACGAGAAAAAAAAATTGATTCAATAAGACTTACTTAAAACTCGAAAAGTAGCAAAATATTTCTAATTACTAAAAATTAATTGTTTCTAGTGGCTATTGAAAAAGCATTTATAAATTCTATATTACAAATAACTAACTGAAATGAATGTCGATGATAGATTTATTTTGAAACAATTCAATGTCAGTACTAAAGGTTTAAAATCAAAAACAAGCGTAAAACACTAAATTTTCTTATGAAAACTCAACGTATTTCAATTAATCAATAAAATAAATCGATGAAAAAAAAAACGAAACGAAATACGGCAGATCATCCAGATCGACGTTTTCGTTTAATAGACCTTTGTTTAAAAGGCCGTATAGGACATGGTGGCCGCACATGACCTATTGAAAATTAATAATGACACACATCGGGGATTTATTGATTCCGCCGAAATTACCTACTTAGGAAAAAGGTTTATATTGATTCCGCCGGCTGTTAATTCCGCTGGACACTGTTCACCCCCAATTATATAATTATATAATTCAAAATGAAAATGCATAATCTAATTAATATTTATATGTGAACATATTGTAAAATGTATAATCTAAATTTTAAATGTAAAACAAAATAGGTAATTAAGATCCTGATACAAATATGCGAGTGTGTGACATTTTAAACACGTGGAGCAATTTTGTTAATTAGATCGATACTGTCGATACTGATTAGCAACTATGCGAGAAGTAACAAGGAAAGTCCACATTCTAACAAACGGAACCAACATAAATATACTATTATAGTCTTATAGATATTAAGATATTAAATTATATCTTATCTTAAAGATAAGATTTCAGTTAGCATTTCCAAGTTCACTAATAAGTGAACTACAGTTAATAAACTGTATGACACAGTCTGTGTCCAAATATTATCAAAAGTAGTTATACACTTTAATATTGAACTATACAACTATAATTATTTTATACAATTAACAGTATATTCACATATATTTATTACTTAAATAGTAATATTATAATTTATAGTTATATATTATATTGTCTAAATTATGTATACTTTCTATTTAGAAAGTCTATTTAGACTATACATTTTAAAATACATATACAATGGGCAAGGGGTAGGAGGGTGAACAGGATTCGATGTGTATATTATAAACAGTAGCCGGCGGAGTCGATATAAAATCGGCGGAATCGATATACGCCCCACACATCCACTGATTATAATACATTGTTATGTCACACCATGGGATTAACGGATGAGGTTTTCCATCGAATTCTTAAGTTGAATGAGGCATTTTTTATCTAGCTGGTCATTATTATTTCTTAATATTATGATTTATTCTTGGAAAAAACAAAATAATTCTGTAAAATAAATCATGTTGGATTACGAGTCTCTCTCTCCCCTTCGCTACTCTACTACATACATTTCTTTCGTGGCTGTCAATACGGTCCGACGTGATATTTGTAAGAAGAGGATGTTAGAGGCGTTTTGTCGATTAATTAATCATACCTAGGTAATATGTTTCTCAATTTGATTTTTAGACGAGGAACCCGAGCGAAGGGGTTAATTGTAATGTTTATGAAGTTATCTAAAACCTATCGGTGTGTACCTATGACTTCTGAAACTTTAAAATATAACGTCTACTATTCGTACACTGTTCTAACATGTTTGACAACGACGTTAAAATTTAACCATTGATATCTGCTCTACAGTGGATTCGTGTATAGGAAGAATTTTCTATTTGGCAAACTTTTTCATGTCCATAGATTAAATCCACGGGAGTTGAATTGCGTCTTTAAAACCAACCCTGCAGTGATCAAACAGAGGATAATATTTCATCGAAATTCTTTTGACGCTCGTTTTATAACATTTCGGCGATTTACCGATGTAGTATCGCACTGTTGTTCTTTTATTTTATGCGTATGATTTTCTAACCAATTACGAGGCAAATATATTTAAACGAGTTCCTGTGGATAATAAATGGTGGATAGCGTCTATTATTTTTAGAATAATTCATCACGGTAAGACTGGACACTTAATAGCAGAAGAAAATCGTAATTATTGTACTTGAGATATTATTCACCTTGCAGGGCTCCACAAGGAATAATAATTTAGTATTTTTCAACGTCAACATAATGTTGGATGATGAATTTTTTTAAC
Organism: Sipha flava; assembly: GCF_003268045.1. Lineage (NCBI taxonomy): Eukaryota > Metazoa > Arthropoda > Insecta > Hemiptera > Aphididae > Sipha > Sipha flava. The sequence goes on from NW_020273018.1 coordinate 133,851, forward strand.
TCGTTATTGTATAATCTTGACACGTGACCGGGAGCTGATGACGTTGATTCCTTTTCACTAACCAATAATTTCCCCTTTATCCATTATTCGCCGTTTCGCCCTCTATAGTTTATTCTATATTGTATTATACATCAAGCAGGACTGTTCTACTGTTATATATATATAAATATCTTTAAACTCTTCATGAATAAACGAAGTTTCCAGCCGACCTTTTTTTTTTCTCTTTCAAGTTAGTTTAATTTCTCATTATATTTTTCTTATTTTTTCACTCGGACATTATAAATTGTGTTAGATATAATACGTGTCTTAGAAATATTTCGGATTCGTATATTATCAGCGCTAAACAGACGTTGTTCTCACCATTATTATGCGTTTTGGTTGACGGTTTTCCAAGACTAATGAATACAATACGTTACAAAAGCATTCGTCCGTTATGTTATCATAGTTAAAATATAAATATCATAGTTTTATTTGGTAAATAATATTTCAGTATTATAATTATTGATAAAAAAAGGAGTTTATAATCTAATCATTAATTTTTTTGATTAATTCCACGTGACTACCATTGGGAATCTCAGTATTAAATGGAAATTGCTTAAGCAACATATTCTTTAGTAAACTAATCTTTTTCCGTGGGATGAAATATTATCTTAATCAAGGACTCATCCTTTACCTCTTAAGATTATATAAAAGCTCGTTTTTAAACAAACAATTAAATAACCGAATCACACTTAATTTACAAGCGTGTTCATTAATAATTATTCATGCTAATCGATCGCGCGTATCGCATAATTAGACTGGTAATCATTCGGAGTTAATGACGAGCTATTTATTAGATCTGACTGACAATTTACAACGTAAAAAAAAATTCAATATCTATAACCATCGTTCAGATAATATGCGATTGCATCTTTGGTTACTGTTGTATACATACACTAATTTATCGTCTTTAATCAGTTTGATGATTCTGAGTAATAAATTAACTTAGTCATTATTATATGTTTAATGGAACATCATTAAACACATCCGTTCATGTTTAATTTAAAATTAATATCACGATGATTATTAAAATCTTGTGATATCTTAATACGGTCACAAATAACTATTCATTTCCAACGATAAAGAGTATAGTGTACAGTGGCGGATCCAGGGGGGTTAACCTTCCAATTTAGGAAAAACATATATTCAAAGTCAATTCAATAATTTTGTGAATTCAGAATAGGATTTTTTTTTTTTTAAAAGTACGAGGGAAAGTATATAATTTGTATTTTTATTTATACAAGAAAATAGTAGTCTTAGATTTAAATTAATATATTATATCATTTACTACTATTTTAATTCATTATCAATCACTGACTGCAATTTTATTAAAAAATATCCCAAGGGAAAAAAAATTTTAATCCCCTTCCAAAAAAAAGAAAAAAAGGATTCCAGGATCTGCCACAGATAATGTAATAATATAACGACATACTATGGTCATCTACATAAATCATTACTAAGGTTAAAAATATCATGGAATTGAGAATAATGTAGATTTTTTGCATAACACTGTATGTATTTTCGTATCGATTAGAATGTTTTTCTGCTATCGAAAATATTAATTATTAGTTGAGCTACGAAACCCGGAATATACGAAGAAGACTGCTTAAAAAAATTAGCCTGAGAATAGTACGATATTTTTTCAAACAACGTATTTTGTGTGACAACGATCCGGATCCAAAGTTCAGCAAAATTCAAATTTTTAATCAATAAACAAAATTGAAACACCGGGATATACTGTCGCCGTTGCATCTGCACACGCACTTTCAACGTTAGCACGATCTTACTGTACGCAGAATTCCGACGCAGGCGGAAACCTAATGTAAAACCATGGGGATTTAACTGTACGGAATCAAATCGATTGAGCCGCATAATATCGTCACGTTCGAACACTTTCTACGAGTGCAAACACAATAGTGCACCGTAAAAAGACTATATAAAACGTACTTTACAAATACATAATTTTTTCATAACACGTGTACATTTGAATTGCCGTCGAACACAATAGTGAGACATTGGTCGTATCCGTTTAGTAGGAAAATTCTATCGTACGAATAAAAACAAAATACTACTGAAGTTCGAGGTGTTTCCCGGGAATATTTTATTTTTTTATTCGATACGATAAAGGTTTACAGTTATTCGCGGTGTATCACTCGGAGAATTTACATGCGAGGCAAAATACCTGCGGCGAAGAAGAGAAATTCACCAAAATCTGTTTCATAACTTTATCATAAACGTAGTGGTGGCAAACGTTTAAGGTCCATTTGATAAACATGTACAAAAAAAATATGTACTGCAATAGCATAATAACAATACTATTACTAATATTAAAGAATTGTTCCTCGTTTCCTTTCTAGTTCCTTAAGCACTTTTTTTATTCGATTTTATTTCTCTCTCACTCTGTCTCTTTCTTTTGTGAGTCCATCGCTAAAAGACAAACACCAATGTTAAAAGTGGTACGCGCGGGCGTGACTGTCGAATAAATCTCTTGTGCGAACGGTTTCCAGCAAATTTATGATGGGACTCAGTATTATTCGTTCACGAGGGGAGGGGGATCCCGTAATACATTGAAAGATTGACAATCGAAGAAAAAAAAATAAGGAATGGGAAAAAATATTACCTAACTGATTGGATTAGTTATTGATGAATCTTCAGTTGCTGCCAACGACGGTATTCTTATTGTCCGACGAAGACAACTGATATACATATATAGTTACCGAAATAATAAATTAACAATTGCGGATTACATATTTGTATACTGAGGGAGATTATTGCAATCTATATTTTATATATATATATATATATATATATATATATTATAATAACAATCAAACGTGAATTATTGTAGAGTAGAAAACACGCGTTTCCTTCGATAAAAAAATCCCGAACAAAATATCCGTGCATTTTAACGGAAATTTTGTTGACTATAATAAGACTACACTCCAGTAAAATCGTAATAATATTAATAATAATTATAACAGTAATATCAATTACTCTCAGGACCAAGACTGACTCGTCGGGAATATTATAATGATATTTGTTGTGTTTAAGTTATACTTACTGTGGTTAATTAAAAGTGTAGTATTTAAAACCAAACACAACGAGAAAATATTTTTAGGTGTAATTACTTCTGCGAACGCTTCATGAAGTAACTAGGACTTCATCCCTCTCAAATCGTAACTGCTATTTGTGCCTTCGCACGTGATCGTTTTTACATGTCTTACGGTATCTAATACCTTTTATACTCTTTGAGATTCCCAGCAAAATGGGATTTTCTATTGGAACGAGAAGCATATTTTTTCGTTTTTTTTCTTAGTTTCTAACCTTTCTTCTGTTCTCTTCCTCTAGATATTATTATAATTTTTTTTCGTTCTTCAGCAACACACGACAAAAGTAACACAGCACTCTGGATATATCGCGCTCAATACATTATTATCCGATTGGGCTCAGTACACGTATACAATACATGTATCTACGCGGGGAAAATCTTGAGGTCAAAAAAAAAAAAAGCGATACTTACGCTTCACTCCCATCCAACACGAAGATCCATGTTTCAGTTATTGTATTTACGAAACAATATGGATGGTCATACGATTATCGAGTCTGGCCAGTGCAGTAGCAAACCAAGGGGAATCCGTTCCATCCATAATTGTTTGCTATTATGCAAATTGTGTATTTTATTTTAAGATCAAAAAAAAAATATATTAATAATAATAAAAAATGAAATAAAATAATAATTCAAATAACGATAAAAATGTGATTCCGATTATTTTTTCACCCCTTACCCCTAACCTCATCAGAAAAACCTGTTCGCGTGCCCATCGAGACGTGAAACTCTACTACCCGGACATTGTTTGCTCCGTTGAAATTCGTCGAACTCATTTTTGCCCGTCCTGCATCGCGTTCGTAGTTTTTATATAAAAATATTTCTCGTCCCTATTCGCAATAATAATATTTATTAAGATTGTGCGTTTCAATTACGGCGAAAGCGATTATTGTCACCGGTAATGATATTACCACTCCGACTGTCACGTATAAAATTTCAAAAGCCCGTGCATCGTTGTGCAACGGAGTGCCGTTGATTCGAGAGTTCTTGAAAACCAAAATGGTTCAGATTCCGTCCGCCGTTATATCACTGTTCATTAAAATTTAACGTGTTAACTTCTGTGAAATTACTCAACAACGACGACATTAAATATTAATACTTTTGTTCACGATAATTATTTCACTCGGGTGCTCTCAGTTGTTTGCGGTGCCCGACATCAAAATGAAACAACGTTTCCGTACGCGTTCCATCGTACCACGGTACATCGCTTACGTACGTACGGCCGGGACTAAACACTTGGGTGTGTGACGAGCGCGTGCGTTCGCGGACGTGTTGAGTCAGTTTCGGGACGACCCCCAACGACGCAAACCGAGGGATGGAACGGAGCCGATGTCGTCGCGTACGGGACGACCAGGGCGAAACCGTTTGCTCGACACTTCCCCAGGCGTACCGGTCGTGACCTTTGTTTTCGGCACCGCGAACGGAACTGCTGCCGCACTAACGAAAACCCGGGTAGTGATACGGTACGACGCACGTTTCGAGAATTAAAGAATTTTAAGGGCCGGAAAAGTCTCTGTCCGTCCGTCCTCTGCTTGCAATCGCCCCCCTGGTTTATTTTTATTTTTCAAAAAGTGTTCCGTTTTCGACCAACTTCCGTTTCGAAGCCAACTGTGAATCTAGAACTAAAATTTGGGTAGAGGAAAAGAGTCATTTTTTGAAAGATAATACATAATCAATAAATAATAAAAGTAAAATAATAACTGAAATTGGAAATTTTTAAAAGGTTAATACATTTTTAAAATTAAAATGCAAAGTTCAATATATTTTTATTTGTTGCTTATCTTACTTATTTTTAAACACTAAGGAACTGATCTTTTTTTTTTTGTCTTGTGAAGGGTATGCACTATACGAATATACTGTCATTCGGTATTTTAAATATTTTAAAACTTTTGTACCAACTAAATGTTGACGAATAACGGGTATTTGTTTTTGGTTCATAAGTGTATTACTTCTACCGCGATTAGTACTTTTTGGTGGTTATCATAAAAGTCGAGGTAACTCTCGTCTAACACTATAATTTTATAATAACTTTAGTTTCTATACTATATTATGTCGTGGCGGTACTACCGCAGCTGACCACCGTTAATTTATTATTATTGTAAATTTTATTTTAATAAATATAATTAAAACTTTTTTTAGTATCTGGAAATACATTTATAAGCTTGATGGTGATGGGAAGATGAAGGGTAAAATATCTTATCTAATCTGCCCAAAAAAGTGTTTAGCCCTTCTCATTTAAAAATGCTGTCTACGCTGAATGACCCTCCTGAGCAGCGACGATTAGGTCGACGCCCTCCGACTCCGGAAACACGTCCATTCCGCCAACCACACTCGACCCATTCGCGCTTACTTACGGTCGACGGCACGGCGACTGATGCGTCATCATACGCGTCTACGTTCATGTTTTACCCCTAGTCTCGTGAACGGTTCGCGGTTGGTGTCCGTGATCTTCCATGGTCGCAGTCCGCGGAAGCAAGGATCTTGAAATATGTGGTTTACCTATTCGATTGACATTCAACCAGCAACGGATACAACCTTTTAATTTCAAGTCAACGCTAGTTAACAAGTCAAAATATCAACCGACATCTAGTCGAGTATTTCATTCAGTAGTTTATGTAAACAGGACCGTTATAACGATGTACTACAAAATCAAATTTCAATTAAAGTGTCCTAATGGAATTGAAATAATTTTTACTATGTTATAATAATTATTTAAACATTTTGAAACGATTTAACAATTTTATTCGTTTGAAATTATGTTGACTGCAACAAGAACACTCGAAAAACATTTTATTATTACCACTATTAGTTTTTTTACGTGATGTATCGATTGAATTTCTTACCCGTGATTCTTTGGTCCCGCGATTAGTCGTACTAGTATTACGGTTGCAAAAAAAACGGGAATCTATCGGAAGATATCTTTCGTAATTGTCAAAAGGCAGAAACTTGTTGTTCATCTATATATTTGCGTATACTTTGCACGATAAGTATGCCATATTACGTGTAAGGCGCATGTTTATCATAATACAATGCGTTATGATTCCTATAATGTAGTGCGTTATAATCGCTATAATGCTATAATGCACTATGTGAGTGGGTGCATGTCGTATGTAAGTTCTAAAAATTTGCAGTACTGCAAATGCGTCAACGGTCAGAAGAGTTATTCAAAAACGACCACGAGCATTAACTTTTATAACAGCACGGTTGTAGCTGGCAAGCGCGCCCACAGGATAAAATATCACCTGGGATAAGATTCAAATTCTAAAGACTAAAAAAACGTGTATCTAAAAATAGATAAGAACAAAATCAAATACCTTAGAAACTGATACTCGGGAGAATTTATAGTTGTAAGTGATATGCAGTAATGTGTAAACATTATAAACTAATAAATTCGTTCAAGATAAAGGTACATTTTAGATTATTCAAATTTATAATAAATTTTACTAAACTTCATAAATGGATTTCAATAAAATTATGTTATAATTAATATACGTGGTACTAAATTAACAATAGTTCTAAAACAAAAATTCCTACTAGAGGAAATAGCCCCTTTGTCCCTCTCTGCGGGCATCCGTGGTTGTTGGGACCAAAAAATGATTCGAGTAGACCTATATTGGAATTTTTGTATTACTGATTATCGCCCTAATATAGATTGCACACATTACTATTATCCGTGAAATATAAATACTATTTTTTACAAGATGCGTAAAGATGTTGTGGCGAAAAATGTGAACAATTATTTTAACAATAAATCATCAAAATAGATTGGTATTGGATGCCGAAATTATTTAAAATTCAGCCAAACTGTATATTATTATATAATCAGTTTATTTCTATTAATAGGGCTCGGATTTAAATGCTCTAAAAATATCAAAAAAATACCTTTTCAAAAAATGCCCTAAAAATATAAAAAAATGCATTATTTATTAAATAAATTCAAATTATTATTAAAAATTGAGTAAACAATAAAATTTTATTTACATTACACAATGAAAAAAAAAATTTTAAATCAAAAAATGAATTAAAAATTAAATTACATATTTGAATAGCTATTTTAATACCCATGTACGATTAGTATTTCTTTTAAGTTTTGGAATTTGAATGATCGAAGGTTGTCTGTCAATAAGTTATTATATACTGAGAATGACCTCACAACATCAACTGAAGTGATAGGAGCGTACTTGAAAAATGTCATACGTTAGATGTTTAGTCTCTGGATTAATATTTTTAGATTAATATATTTTTCTCCTTCTAATATTTGACATATTATTTTTATTTGATCAAAGCCTTTATTTTTATTTAAAACGTTGTCAAATTTTAAATTTAAATTTTTTCCAATGTGACTTGGTAATTTCTTTATAATATTTTTAATCGTAGCAACAATATTTATAGACTTTGTTAATGCTAATCCTGAGGTTTCTAGCTAAGTTATTGCAACTGGAAGGCTACTAAGGTTTATAATATATTCTTTAAGTACTTTCACTAAGTAATTTATATTACGTAGTACTATATTATTATATATAGTATTCATATTTCAATGAGGTAAATTTTTTTAGTCATAATACGAGAAATAGGTCAAAAATGTCCTGAAATATAAGAAAGATCTATTAAACGCGTCAAAAAATGCTCTTAAAAGTATAAAATCTGCTAAAAATGCAAAAAATTTCCCAAAAAATGTTTGTGGTTATAACACGGAGTACCTTAAACATATTTGTAGTTTGGAAAGCATCGCGTAAGACGCCCATAAAAAAAAAAAAATGCAAACGCATTGAAATCCGAGCCCTAATTATTACGATATCAACATTAGTGTTAAATTCAAATGGCTCATGAGGTTCTTTCACCAACGTTGTTTATAATGGTATACTGCCGTCACTATGGTAATGAGATAAGTATGTCTTTCAAAAACGATAAGCCAATACATTTAAATTATTATGTAACATACTTGTATGTTTTCTTGTTATTATTTGGGAACTTTTAATTATTTTAAAGCTTATTTTTATAAATTTATTTTAATATTTTTTATTAATTTATTATTTTTACTACTTTTTTTTATTATTTTTTATCAAAATATAGAACTCCAGAATTATTTTTACCCCGAGATGATTAATTAATTTGAATAAATACTTAAGATCTTGAGATTACATTTAGATTAGATTTAATTTAAATCATTTTTAGTCAGATTTATAATTTATAAACGACTATACTACAATTAAAAATTAAAAGGTACGGTTATGTGTTATATTTGTTCAAGTCAAAAATGAAATATTTATTTATTTTAAGATAAATCATATGAAATTGAATTCTATTTATTGTATCATTGTCCGATGATTAACTTAGAATGTGCACGAATAAATCTATACGCTGTATATACATCATATCTGTAATATTGTTTATGGTCTGCAGTACTAAAATTAATACTAAAATACTAGGTAGTGCATATTATTACTATGACAACTATAAACGTTTTTCAGCCATTGGAAAACGTAAAATATTCCGTATTTTTTTTTTTTCACCGTATAGTATTATCAATATTTATTTTAGTATTTGCACTAGGGTTCTTATCTTCGTGCTGACTGAATATAATTACATGGTCGTACACTGTACAAATAATATTATAAGCATAATGTTTCATGAATATTGTAGTTTGCAAAACTCTGCTGTTAAACTCATTACAACGGGTGATACAATAAACATTCCGCGCTAGTTTGTATTACTATAACAAACGAGCTTCGATTAATTGCTACTTGTCTACTAATAGTCTTAAATTATACGGTTGAAAGCATTAAAATCACGTGCAGTTGTGTATCTCGTTTATCAGGCACTTATCGCCACTGACGTCCATCTGAAACACGTAACATTTATCTGCAAGGATTAATTACTTTTTGCAATGTTTTAAATCGAAAAAATCAATTCTTTGGCGTTTCAAATAAACATACACGAAGCTTTCAGTAACGCAGAAAACGACGTATTTGAAACGAACGACATATGGTTATTTTGGCATGGGAAAATGTAGGTTAATGCATTTGTTTCCGGTTTAATTTTACTGGCTGTTTATCATATCTAGAACAAACGTTGTATGTAATGTACATGATCCCTTCCTACAACCATAAAATCAACTGACCACTGTTTCGTCAAATCTATTAAATGTTGAATAAAATATTAAAAACATTAAAAACATCTATACTTCAGACTGAATAATAAAAAATAAATTGGCGAAACAGATTTGGTGAGATACAGGGATCTATAAACAGTATTGCTATATTGGTTTTTCAAACTTATCTAATCAATGTACCATTACTCCCAAAAAATCAATTCTAAGTGAAAGAGCTCGAGTTAATGGTTCGAAATATGATTGATTTAGTAAAAGAATCAAGTTTCATCATAAAGTTATTTGAATTTTGAATGTTCCAATATTTATAAAAATATAAATAAATCTAAAATTTAGGCAAATCAAAAATTTCAAGTGCCTATAAATAACATACATTTCATTAAAATATTTCGAAACTATGAAATGTTTTTAAATAACTAACTAAATAAATAACTGAACTAAATAACTAAACATCCTTTAATAAAAATGTATTGAAATATCAGATTTTATCAAAATACACTTATAAAACATGTTTGAGACTAATTATTAGTTACTTTTTTTTTGCTAGAAATAATTTCTTATAAAAACTTAATTTGAAAATTTCAAGTGGGTATAAAAATATAAAATATAGTTAATTTTCATGATTTTTATCATTTCGTAAAAATTAAATATTCAAACGCTCTTAAAATTTTTATTAATAATTTATTTATTTAATTTAATTTCATACATACATATAAAAACTGGGTCTCACTGAGAAAACTTGTGTGAGGGCCCAGGAGTTCAAAGATAACGTTACATTTAAAATTACAGGTAATTATATATGAAAAAAGAAAAAGTTGTATATTTTTAAAAATGTACATTCATAAAACTATTTAAAATTTTTAAATCAAATTTATCTAAAAATTGAATATATTGTATTTACAAAATACTGTAATGAATTATATAATTAATCTGTCATAAGACTCCAAAAGCTAAACAGCTATTGCAAAATTATTTTTTAAATAAATTAACTGGAAAGGTTATTATTTTGGATGGTATTTTGTTACATAATTTGATACCGATTACTTCAAAATATCTACTAGATGTTGTTTTTTAGTTATTTTAATTAAAAATAGTTTTATGCATATCTTGTGTTGATACCATGCAATATGGATTGTAATAAATTATGAATTTTTACAAAAACAGCCGTTATTTTGAAGTATAATTTCCTAACAGGAAGTACATTGAATTCTGTATATAATTTTCTTGTTGGATACATACGCTCTTTATTGAGTAGTAACCTAATGATTTGATTTTGACAAATTTGAAGCTGAGATAATGTATTTTCAAAAACGCTACCCCAGCCTATTATTCCATATGAAATTATCGATTCCACTATGCTAGATAAATCTGCCGAAGTTTTGGTAATTCTAGAACTTTATTTAAATTTCTTAATATGTACATAATTTTTCGAAGTTTTTTCGTTAAAAAATCCATATGGTTCTTCCATCTCATGTTACTACTAATTTCGATACCTAGGTATTTATAATTATATTCCATATTTATTGATTCAAAACAACAGTTGTTAATTTGGGGTGTTGACCAGTTGCCCCCTATGCCTGTTATTGAGATTTTAAAAATATACCAGTTGCCCTCAACCAAATGTATCAGTTTCCCTCACATGTTAATATATACACAATATTAAAATATATAGCTCGTAAAATAGGGAAGGTAGATATACAAATTATAAATAATTTTATATTTTATTTATAAAATAAATATGCTTGGAAATTGGAATTATAATATATAATATTGTATTTTGTAATAAATAATAAATAATAATAGCCCATTTAGTGCAAAGTAAGTATTTTACCAAAACGCGTAATTTTAGATACGTCTGAGTGGATATTTACTATCATTTATTATATATTTATATGTAATTTTATGTTGGTTAGAAATTATTATATGATACCATATATACCTATATCTTTGATAAGTATATTTTAGTAGAAGAAATACGGAAAGCACTGACGTTATTCACACGATAGAAAATATTACGCGAGTATATAGTAAAAAGGGCAATAATTTGTTAATTTTAAATAATTATAATTTTTATAAAGATCGCATATCACAAGCTAGCGTAAAATGGCGATGTACATTAAAGTCGTGTACGTCAAAGCTGTCTTTTAGTGAAGACGAAACGATACTTTTAAAATCGGTTTTCAAACACAAACATTCGCCGCGTAAAAATTTAACAAAAGTAACCATTTCTAATAATTTATAACAGAGAGCTGTGGATGAAGTTTCTAAACGATCATTAAAATTAATACGAGAAGAAGTTCACTCAAATGTATATGATAAAACATTAAATCAGAGTATCCGAGTTAAGTCCTGAGTACTAGGGGAAGTTGATTTTTGGTTCATTTCGTTGATCTTATATACAAGAAAGTTCTATGTCCAGTTACCAGCGCTGTCCGTGAATATCATACAGTACAGTAGGAATAACACTAAACTTCCATTAAAACGTTGTGAATAGACCGGAGCGACTAATTGAAATACGATCAAATGGTTAGAACACAATATTGTACTATTTTACTCGTACTTTATTTTTATAAATAATTTTATATTTTACTAATAATTTTTATAATTACTTCCCCTATTTTATGAGCTGTATATTGTAATCGTGTATATATTAACATGTGAGGGCAACTGGTAAATTTTCCTCTAGATAATTTGGGAGGAATTGGTATAAAAAAAGCTACTTTTAGGGGCAACTGGTACATGCCCATTAATTTGTGCACAGTGATTATTGTGAACCTTTATTTTCGTTTCGGTGAGTTTTAATAATAAATTATCTAGGGCTTATGATTTCCAACGGGTATTAAAAGTACACGTGTACACGGATTCTGTTAACCGTGTATTTGAAATTAAGAACCCGTGTATTTAAAACCGTGTATTTACACGTGTTTTTTTAACGTATACAAGGATTCTCATATCATCAATAACGTGTAAATATATACCTATATATATATATATATACACGGGTTTTTCTTAATTTTGCATGTATTTAGAAAATAAAAAATTTAATTTATATTATACAAAAAATTTTTTTATAAATATAATTTTTTTATCTATATTGTTAATTTGTCTTACGATAAAATCGTTTTATTAATGTACACTAATCCTCACTATGGTTTTACCTTATGCTTAATTTAATAGTTTAATAATAATACTCCCAGATCTAACAACGAAATTGAAAATACCCATCAGTGAGAAATTATTACTCTCAAAATTTTCACTGCGAAATATGAATCGGTATAAACTATTTTTATAATTTCGCAGTGAAAACTTTGAGAGTTATAATTTTTAACTGATTAACTAAAAACTGTTAATTTAATATGTCAAAATCAAAAAGTTGGGTATGGCGGTATGCCAAACGTATAGGAGATAATAGTTATTGTAATATGTGCGATAAAGACGATTTAAACGAATTTGCATATGCCGGTGGAAGTACAGGATCATTGGGTCGACACTTGAAATTTATACATAATTTATGGCCGAAAAATTCTCAAACAACTGAATTAACAAGGTAGAATCATTTTTTATTTAATGTGTGGTTACATTTTTTAATCGCTGCAAGAACGTTCGGGTTTATAATATTATCTATTAAGGCATGAGGGACAACACATGTTTTTTCTAAATTTAAAAATAGATTATTTTTAGTTAACCAATTTTTTATTAATTTTAAATCTTATTATATTATATTAAATATTTCATCCCAGGAATCAGCCGAAAATAGCATAACTGTATCATCTGCATAACATACTAATTGACTTTTTAAAGGGAGTGAGTGAATACCGTTTAGTTGTACGTTAAAAAGAATGGGAGAAACAACTGTTCCTTATAATAATAAATTATATAATTTATAATATATATATATATAATTGATAATAGAGTTAATAATAAATTTGTACCATTAAATTTAAATTACATTTGCAAGATTTTTTGTCAAACAAAAATAATATAATTGACATTTTCAAAAGAAGCCAAGAAAACATAACAATTTTAACTTATTATATGTAGCTTCAAATATTTTTTTGATCTTATACCATTTATAGTAAAAAGTTATATAAGTATTAAAATTTTCAATAATATGAAACATTCAGAAATATTTTTTATTAGAATACCTATATATAGTATAATTTTAAGTGAAAATGAGGAATTTATTATTGGATTCATCTACAAAAATTAATTCAATATATCTGTTTGATACTAGTGCAGTAGATACTTGCACCACAATTATTGACTACTAAAATAAAATATGATATCGCGAGTGGAAGTACCGATCGTCAATGAAGGGCAGTCACCGAACGAATTTTGTCGAGCCTACAATATACACTTACCCTTAAATGCATGGAATTTCTTTTATAATAAAATAAAAAGAACAAAAGTTAATCGGAATTATGAGTTATATTATCAATTTCATAACCAACAGTTTTAACAATTTTAATGCAAAACCGGCTAACAACGAACGTTTTAAGAGTACCATCAAATATATCGTTGATATAATAGATACTCGTATTTTAACAAAACGGTTTTAACATAAGTATTCCAAGTATGGGAATTTGTGTACTTAATAATATGTAGTACTGAATTTAATTGCATGCATCCTCACCACGAGAAATACGAGTATGCTGTGGTAAGAGAGTACGTTGTAAATATTTTGTTTTAGTTTAATATGTGGTACAAAAACATGTACATTATTTATCATTTACATTATTTATCATTTACATTTTATCATGTAATTATATTATTATACATTTTTAAGTTCGAGTCAATTATCACTTCTTTTTATCACGTCAACGTGTTGAGTATTCATATCAACTTGTTCGGTTGTTGTTATTGCTGTTAGTTTGTTGTTGTTTTATTACAAGTGTAGTTACGGATCGTATCTAGTTCTTTTTTGATAAAAAAATAATAATAGTTTAAAACAATATTATGTATTACATTCCTATGTCTATGAATCTACACTGTCTGGATGTATATAAACAATATCGTCCGAATAATAAAAATTATTAATAGCTGCAATTGAATTAACAGTTACCGTTTAAATAGACGTTTGGTGCAAATGTAGAAAAAATTCATTCTCGTTACCCCGAGTGAGTTTAGTTCTCAACTGATATTTCCGTGCAATGTACAAGTGTGCGCATAAAAAGATGAGTTTAAATTTAATTTTCACGCAATAAATAATGTGATCAGTATGTGTGAATGTGTGCGTGCGTGCAGGTGTGTTTGTGTGTGTGTGTGTAGATTTTATGGGATCACACAGTGAAAATTAATGGTAACTCTAATGTATGGTTACACCTATCCTATAGTATTATACAAATTATTTTTATACCGCTCGACCCTAATCAATACGCGCATACATATTTAAAGTGAAAATTTTCCGCACAGCAGTTGAAAACATTTTCATCATTATCTGACAACGCATAAACCACACAATAGTGTTATGGAGAAAAAAAGCAATAAACTAAGCTGTTATAAACGAACGTATAAATAAAAAGTATAAATAATACCACAAACCCACACACCCACACACACACACACACACACACACACATACAAAGCAATAGTTATAAAATATAAGTAACTCTCAAACTCGTTCGATGTAATATCATATAAATGATAATGTTATTGACAGTTGTAAAACAAATAAAAAAACGATATGGATATCGATTAATTATTTTTAATGACAATTGAATGAAAATAATATTTCCATAGAATTATAGGTTAGTTTTTGTTTTTTGTTAATTTAAAGTATAAAATATAGTGTAATTGTATATTAATTTTGTTTTTACAATGTACACTAATCGAATAAAAATTTAATTAAAAAAGTTCCTTCATCTCTGGTATTTTCGTAACAATGTTTCCAAAATAAAATAGTATACACATTAATTGTAGTACTCATATTAATAACAATTTTATAAAAAGTAATACTTAGGAACCTATATTCGATGTTACTATGTTAATATTAAAGAGTAATTTAATAAAGTACACTACATTAATAAATTATTCAATTTTTTTTTTTTGCATTGACAAATATTATATGTAATTCAAAGATAAAAGAATTTATACGTAATTTATTATTCATAACGACAACCGATTCTCCATAATTTTGTATTATTTATTTATTTATTTTATAAAGTTATATTATTTCAATTTAATTTATTATAAAAAAAATGGATAATACTCAGGGTATTCTAGAACTTGATTTACAAATCAACATATCAATATAATGTAATAAATTGAATCAAATAATTTATTGAAACGGATTTTTTTTTTTTTTTTTTTTTTTTATTCAATAAAAATACACGTTATATAACTTATTCGTATTATTCGTATACAATTTTTTTATTTATTCATTTTTTTATTCTTCCATCGTGCACGCGAACACCGCTACAATCTGCGAATCAGCCAGTATTCTTCGGAAATACAGTGGGCGTATATTTTCAGCATAGTTGTCAGCTGGAATCGTACTCGATGCTATACTGTAGGTGCTTAAATATTTTTAGTAAATGATTTTGGAATTGTTGTCAGAGCTCAGCTCTCCAAGCACATCGTTCGTCACCGTCTGCGGTCTCGCGAGACTACCACTCGGACTGGTCCAACGATGGTCGGATTGTGAATCTGGAAAAAAAACGTACCTAAGAAGTTTGGACGCCAATCGTATGTTACTTCCGAAGTACACGTGGAGCAGTTGACATTAGATCAACATGTTTAACGTTTACACGTTCATTCAGTTGTTTCCGGTCGACCGTACACGCATCTCTCGCATGTGGGCTATTTTTCATCCGACAGAATAACGTATCTCTGCTCACCAACCGCATGCGAAGTAACATTTCTCTCCGTGATCGTATTATTTGCCGACTCGACAGCACTCGTTACACTAGACATTCACTGTCGTTCTCGCGATTATTCTTCGTGAACAATTTCAATTTGCATCAACACCAGTAGGTACCGAACGCGAATTTAAATAAATTAGGAACAGTTATAAATTTTTAATCGCGGCACTGCAAACAAGGTACAATTGACATTTGATCTCTTGGCGTGATAGGTAGGCAAGTGTGCTGCTCTCTACGATTCATGCGTATTCTTGTTCCGTCGCTGCTGCGGCGTCGAATTAAGCATTTTAAACGTTGACAAGCACACGCTCGGTTCAATTCCCAGGGGCCCTTTATCAGGTGGATAAACAGGCTACCGTCGCTTTACGCACGTCGAATGACGATAAATTGGCACATTATATCCAAAGTAATATGATATGGATGGAAAACGACGCATTATTATTTTTATCCAACAATACATCTGTACATACGTCTGATACATCTAAGTATATTAGTGTGAGCTTAATAATATGCATTTAATTCTTGATCTAGACAGGAACTTTTTTACATAATTTCGCATACAGTTCTATAAATAACCCGTAAATCGATTTCAAACGATAATGTGTAATTATTTTTAATTTTTTCTATAAAAAACGATTGTTAAGTTGGTATAAAATAATACGGAGCAGAGCCATTTTTTTACAATTGTAATTGGTTTTTAATTCATCATGTACTTTGCGGTCTACTAAGAATTGTGTGATAAAGAGAAATACAGAAGAAGAATCACACGCGTAATACGGAACATCTCAAATAGCACGTTTTCAGATGTGCGTAAATAGTAAATATCAACTGTACTGATTATGAACACAATATATTAATAGGTGTAGAATCTATTCTGAAGACGTTCGGTCGGTGTTTGATAATCCATTATATGGTGTGCGTAAGTGCGGTGTCGAGTCTCGTACGAAAATATTTTTGTAGATCGTTAGGTTTTAAACCATTTCTTACACGGGAGTTGTACTGCCGCCGTTACAGTGTACGAGTCTTTGAAAAGTCAATGGGCTCTTTTGAAAATCTTTTCGTTAATGTGCTTACCGAATACGGAGACTCTCAAATGACATTGATGTGTCATTTATCCGTCGACGGCACTATAGGGTAACAAAGTTTACGTTCGAGGTGTGGAAGATAAGGAAGACGGATATCGGGGTTTCTTGGGGTGAGTGGGAGGAAATTGCTTTCATATATAACACCCGACGACGGGCGGAGGGCGTATAGTAGTAGAATCGCTCGAATACCTCAAACCGAACGGCGAATAGGACTGTTGCGTGTATGCGTGTATGCATATGTGTGTATGTGTGATCAATAGGCCACCGAAAGTCGGTATTGCTGAAGCCACGCAAGACGTATTAATGACTTGAATACGAGCGACGACGTTGGTACAATCTGATCGACGGGGCGTGAATGACATATAATCAAAATGATAGAAGTGCAATCCCCCTCTTTTCCCCCTCACAGATATGTCTGCGGCTGATGCCATTTTATCGCATGGGTATCGCATAATATGTCTCGTACCACGTGCTACAAACATCGTCTCTGCCTCTACCCCCCCCACCCTTTGCTCGTGAACAACAGACGAGGTATCGGGTGAATAAATGAAATACTATAAATTATTATATCAGTGTTTTACGTGTAGCCGGCGAATCGACTAGGTCGGTAACGCAAGAGGTAGGTATATAATAATATTACGTACGTACATCTACCCGGCGACGGTGGCAAATCTAATTATAAACGAATGGGAAACTATAAACGAAGCGCGTACGGAAAATAGAATATTTAACTAAAAAAAGATTTTGTTTTGTTAATTTATTAGTTTCGGAGTGGTTGATTATTTAAAAGCAACGGCACGGTGCGCGCGACGACTTTTAAAATGAATGAACGGGTGACAACGTTTTTCTTTATTGCGTATCTCGGATTCGTCAAACCGTTCCCATCCACTAATTACTAACGTGCGCGCCTGTCCGGAGGAGTAACACAATTTCGCATTACGACCGGTACCCGTAAAGTTGAAACGATCCTCGCAGGATAACGATAGCACATACTGGTATTGTGCGCGCACCGGTGTACCCATGTACTTTCAAACCGCACCGAAATGTTGCAGAGCCGTAAACACACCAAGGGTTCGAATAGACCAAGGACATTTTGGATTCAATAAATGCTCAAACGACTGTTTGAAGTTTGGGGCGTTTATGATGCTCGATAATCGTACGGTATTAGAAAACGGAACAATAATTGCCGATCGTTTATAAATTATAATCCAAACATTAAACACATTTCACAAGTCGATCACTGTTCGGCGTACAATACGCTATGGTTCTAGAATTCCATACTTGATTATTAGTCAATCACTGCACTCGAGTTTTGTGACGATACGGTGAACTATAAACGCACAACGACGAATCACGGCGGTGGCTGCCAGCGTGATGCGTGTGTACGTGCGTGCGTGCGCAGCTGTAATAACGTTTTCCATTAAGTTCGAGTTCACCTTAATCGACGGAATTGGATAAGCCGTAAGACGATCGGTTAGAGATTATGGTCGAAAAACGACGGAGAAAATCGACATCTAATGGCTACGAGAGAACGGCGTTTGGAAATTTGGATAAAATCTCAGGTTCCGGGGTGGCATCGCACGGCTACGAACGGTTCGAAGACGTGTGGTGATGTTGGTGGGGGTGGAAAAGTAACGTCCGCGTGGTGGAATGAAATCGTTTCCGAAAGTAATTACCTTAACCCCTCCCATATATATAGCAACGGCTTGCGGATAATACTATCCATAACATATTTCAAAAACGTTTTACCCGCTGCAAGCGTGCGCATTCTACACGTACCATTTGGCCTCGAGAATACGAATACTTTTCGTCCCGTTGAGTTTTGTGCATACACGCTTCCTGGAGCTTATTATGCGTGTCTGTACGATAGTAAAATCCCTTCGGGTAATTTTATTTCACGTTTTTTTTGTGATCGCCGGACGAATCGTTTCATATGTAGCCCACGCCGAACGTGCATACACGGAACAATGTAGGATTTTCATGTTCGATCAAAAGTATAATACGGGATAACGCGATACATCTCGTACGTTCATCCGATCCCTCGATACATTCAGGTTTGCAACCCGTGCGTTTTATCACGCCCGTTTCCGAATTCATATCAAGAGTTTCGGTTCAGTCGTTGTCGATCGCGTGTTCGATGTACGCGTTATGCACCGGTAAGGTTTCGCGCAAAACAAAAAACAATTCGCTTGCACGCATACAGATACGTCGTTATGAATTGTACACGTGGTGTTAGTCGAAATTAATTATACCAACTGAATGCGTTGAACGATGGGGGTAAGTTTGATGACGTGGCAGAATGGACGACAAAGGGGTACGCAACAACGACAACAATAATTACATGTACGCATACGGGATGGGCTGATAAAAATCGGTTCGGCAAAAAAGTCTTCTGAAAGGCAAATCGCACCATCGATGATATACTGGCATTAAAAACGTTTTTTTAAACTTTCGTTACGAAACCCAAAGTATTTAAAATATAATTAAAAGTATTCAAAAGTCAGTTTATGCTTGTACGGATATGCTCACAACGACA
This sequence comes from Sipha flava, assembly GCF_003268045.1. Lineage (NCBI taxonomy): Eukaryota > Metazoa > Arthropoda > Insecta > Hemiptera > Aphididae > Sipha > Sipha flava. Next base: position 153,586 of record NW_020273018.1, read on the forward strand.
ACGACCAACTTTTATTTCGTATTCAAACCGTCCCCGCGTACGCTGTATTGTACCGTTGATGTGCTGGTGTATAACTGGTGTGCTCGTTTATGCGGAATGCGTGGGAAGAAATTTAATGTATTTTACGTGATTTTTAAATTCCAATACAATCGTGTAATAAACTGTATATGAACATAAAAACACTATTCGTTTTACGAACACGTCGTCCACTGTCGTACTTTATCCATGGTATTTTATTCGTCGAATCAGTTTTTTATCGTTTGTGGACACTACGCGTAATTTAAACTTAGGAAAATGTAAACAGTTATCATTTTATTATTATTATTATTATTTAATTATCCATTACAACGCTGCAACGACGTGAATTCGGCAAACATTAAATATTATTATAAGATGTACATGGTTGAATTACAAACGTGCGCCCGTTGAGGTATTGATTCCGACATAAATTCCGAGATTTAAATCCATTTGCTGCTTGTCATGTATTCGTAGCATTCTAGGCAAAAAAAAAAATTGGCCCCCAGAGGGTCGCGCGACAGTGTCTGCGTGTGTATACAGTCGATACCATGAAAATGTCTCTAGGACGCACACGAGTCCTGTGGTAACAACATGGCGCGTAACAATGGTCTCGGGACCATTTTTATGCACAAAGGCATAGTTTCGAAGATTTTGAGTCAACCCGGATCGAACGAGATGGAGAAAAATGTATGCGCGGTCATCGGTAGCCGGTATACCTGGGAAAAACCTTCAGTTAAAACTCGCGTAAAAAGATTTTATTATTATTATTTTTTTTTTTTTTTTTTACCACTTTCCCGATGAATAAATAAAAACTTGAACCATCGACTTTCTCACCCATCCTGTACGCCAGTGAATGTATTGGTCCGAAGATGCGAATGTTTAGTTTTTTTTCTTCGTGCCGTTCATGTGTATACGACTAAATGAACAGCAGTGCATATTGACATGACGGGTAAGTAATTTGAAGTTGGAATACATACAAATAATATCAAACGCCGTGCGTGCCAGTTGTTTTACAATAAACGAGCGACGTGAGATAATATGAACGGATGAGTTAAAAAAAAAAAAAATAAATAAAAAAAATAAAGATACGAAATTAAAATTTCATAAACATGTCATATTATCATGACATGCTTGGCAGGTGTGATTCAATATTTATTCGACACATAATTTTATATTCTTTACGCAGTCGGACGGCTGTTGGTTCTCCTGTGCCATTTTCGTACACCTTTTTCACATTATTTTCGGCCATTCTGATAGTCAATTGAAAAATTGAGCTTGGAACGATGCCGAGAAATTGTACTTGGAATTTTTCAAAGATTTAAAATTAACGAAATCACGTTCAACACTATTCAGTATCAATTTAAAATAAATCACGTAATTGCATAATATTGCATAATGAAATCGCATTTTAACGTAATCCTGATCGGTTCTGAGTCAAACGAACTCGCATCAAAATACGGCGATCCATCATTGCGTTATAATTGATAACAATAATTATTAATACAATACAGTTCGATAGTTCATCCAGAAGTACAAGCTATCTTTCCACTTACAATTTTAGTAAAATGTAACAATAAATACGCCCACTGTTATCATTTTTGTTTTGCACAGCTATCTCTCAGCTAGAAAAAGACACAAAGCTACTTTTTGATAAAAAAAAGAACCCTGAAAAGTTTTTAATGTCAAAAATACATAACACATAACTACTTTGTACAGATTATACATTTGAAACCGATGTCGATTAAACATAGCGTTGTGTTAGATATGAGAATTTGTAGTACTATAATAATGCAATGTTGGTATAATATATTCACAGATTAATTGCTTATTACGTATTCCGTTGCATTTGATGTTTGTACAAGCCTCAACAGCGTACCAATGTTATTATGCAGTACCGATGTTAACCTATATTTTACTGTTTTTCTTTGTGCAATTATTATGTTGTTTTTCCGAAAAAAAATAAAAGAAAATATTACGATCGAAATAAAACATATCTTTGAATATTTTATCTGAGAAAAAATCAGACAATGTTAATAACATTAATAACGTTCGTCGAGTTTCTGTAATAATTCGTTATTATTTACAGGGAAATATTGTTACATTATATGGCATAGTCGATGGCTGCATTCTATTTTCTTATAATCAACTTATTTCCTGGAATACTGCTAAGATCTTCTCATACTCGTGCTTTTAAAATGACAAAATATTTTAATTTTATTTTTTTATATATAAAACAATATTATTATACATTATTATTCACTATTAATACGTATAATCAATGAAATAAAAATAAAAATTATTTTAAAAACCAAAAAAAAATGTAAACTAATTTAATTTATTTTTCTCTCAAATTTCATTCAATCAAAACTGTATTAAAATCCAAATCTCAATACAATAAAAAAATCATTATTACACTCGTGGAAACATAATATTATTTTAAGCGTCGAAGAAAATCTTAAATGACGAAAAAAAGAATAAGACTAAATAAATTAACAATAATGTATTGTTTGTATATACATTGAGTTATAACGGTTCCATTAATATTATAATAAACACAAATCCATGTTTCAAGGTAGCCCGTTGCGATAAGTAAACTTGAGATTAGGGGTAACAAGACTATAAACTAATCTTAAATCAAAATACATCGTTAATGATTGTTTTGGCATAATTCAAGGTTCTGTTTTAACTTATCAAAAGTATTTTTTAATTAAAAATCGTTAACGATTTATAGTTTATCCATAGTGAATAAAATTATTATTAAATAATTTAAAAGTGCACGTTAACAATTTAACTACTAACAGATGCGCAAACCATAATTAGTAAAATTGGTATTTTAAAACAGCTAAAAAGTTATAACATTTTAATTAAAATGATTTAAAATAAATGATAAATTAATTATTAATTCATCATTTGATAAAAAGCAAAAACATTTATTTAAATTTGCATTTAATTAATGTATGGTTAAATGTATTATAATGAATAACTATACCAAACGCATCGATACGATACATTAATATATTTGTTTAGTAATGATTTTTTACTGTCGTTGACTATTTGTCAAAATGTTGTATTACAAGCATAAAATATTGAAATCGAAAAAAAAAGAAAAACCGTAAAATTAAGTATCATATAAATGTAATACGCCGTATAAATGAACGAAAAATTAAAAAACAATTAAAAAAATGACAAAAAAGTTATTTTTAATTTTTCTGGGATATAATAACAGCAGTATTTTAGTTTTCACGGTTTATGTGCATTACATTTGGCTTTCTGTTTTATACATCAGATTAATTCACTATACAAGTACATTGCACATGCCAACTCGAGGAGTTCTTTTAGGCTAAAAGTTAGTCGCATTAGAATGAAAACGGTATGCATCGTTCGTAATGTATCGTAATATTCGAAATGGCGTTAACGATTTGACGATCAAAAATTAAATTAGCATAAAAAATATAATTCCATCATGGCTTACCTCGTACATTATGTCTCTGTCGTTTTTCTTGCCGACGGTGGACTAATATAAGAATAATATAAAAATCTTATAATATTTCTAATTTGAATACTACCATCTCACGATTACGATAAAAATATGGTATTACGATGATTCGATTTCGATGGGCACCGGATCGAAAATAAATACATTGAACACATGGTTGTAGACACGCGGATAAATAATCAGCAGTCGTGGTTTCGATAACTTCTCATTACGCTATTGTACACACACACACAAACTATTTCACTTACGTGTTTATCAAACGCGGGTCTAACGTCACCGATTTCGATTGCATCGTGGTTTACGTTAAAAGCACTAGTTTTAATAAAATAGAAATACGATTGTTCATGCGAGTGGTCGGTTTGGAACGCATTGTCGAAACAGAAGATGAATATCTTGATTCACGGAATTTCGTGTCTACCGTACAAGATACACATCCCGAGGCAGGTGAACTTATGTATAAAATGTGTATAAAAAAAAAAAATAGGTTTAAAAAAACGATTCGAACACTGAATATATTCCACTTATATCAACTGACGATGAAAAATTACATAGCGTATTGGAAAGCATTTAAATAAAATTTTAACTATTACGTCCGAAACAGATCGGAAATCACAATCACAATCTGCACCAAGTTTCCGCTATCTTCATGACGTGATGATGACGGCTGCTTGGGAAATCGCAATGGGTTCGCCAATCGCTTTCTTCTCGGTCCGAGTTCGTGACATCACCGTTTGGTAAGTGTATTTACACTTACAGGTACCTGTCGCTAAACACGATTATTTCAAACACTCAAATCGTCATATCGTTCGTCGAGTTTTCCTAAATCGGTATCGACGGGGGTGTGATGCTCAGGTACACGTCGGTCGGTCATTCGCACTGTATGCGAGGGAAGGTTAAAAATTAAAATCTACTCCCACCTCATTCTACGGCTTCCTTTACTTCCCCTATTCAACTATATACACACACACATTCACGTACACACACACACACACACACACACACACACACACACACACAGAAACCACCATTTTCCACAAAACTCTATCGCTCCGTCACGCAAGCATTGGTATAATAATCGATAACCGAACATGTACAAACAACTTGCATGCTGAGATAATAATTTTATGCGTGCTAACGGCAGCTATGGCAGCTACGGGTCGTACGGTACGAAAAACGGGCTGAAACTCTTACCCTCCGCATCCACTTCGCACACGCACACCTTCGACCGAACTCTGGAAGTGCGTTCACTTCTCCTCACATATATAACCTATTGCCATCCCCCTTTGTTTATGGTGAATTTTATGCGATTCAGCAGATTTGGCTCCACACCAACTGATATACTTCTCTTCTACTCTTTATATCTCACTCTCTCTCTCTCTCTCTTTCTCACCACAACAAGCGTGACTTCAACATAAATCCTTCTAATTTCTCATTTCCAAGTCATACACTTTACCGAAATTTACCAAACTTAACCAACTACTTATGGACAACGTTTAACTTGTATAATAAACTATACCTTTATTAATATTTATAACGAAAGGCTTTCGGTTAGAAATAATAATTTTTAGGTTATGGGTTGCAAACTTCTAGTATAACACAACATTTAAAATTAAAATGATCATTAATTTGTTTTGGTAAAGGTTTTTTTTTTTATTTTATGAATTTTTCATCAAAAATGGTTAATTAAAATTTTGTTGATCGTTAAAATTTGATTCGCTATATAAAGAAAACGATCATACATAAATTATACAAATTAAAAACAGCTTATTTTTTTTTTTATGCAACGTACTTAAGTACTATAGTATATTTTAAAACTATAATTGATTTGTATTTGAATACATTTTTGAACAAAAAAAAATGATTTACTGTATTATATAATATTAGTTAAAACATTTCAATTTCTACTTTATTTCTACTGTTTGACATAATTAAACTAGACATTTTAATTTTACAAAACAAGGCAAAAATTAATGGTACCTATATATAGTATTTAGTTAAATAATTCTATATAAAAGACCAATATATATTTACCATTTCAAATAAACGTATAAATAATCAACAGCAGCTTTGAGTTCGAACTTCCACATGCTGTAATCACTATTCTTTTACTCGTAATTTTGGTGGATAACCCAAGTTATATATAATATATATAACTATATTATAGTAGTGTTATAAATGCATAACGCTCTATATATCTTTGATAATTATTTTTTAAATAATTTGAATTTGCATTTTATTAGTAGTTAATGGAAAATATTATAGGAATGAAAATATCAAAACTATTTTCGTAGTATTAAAATAAAACAAATCTAACAATAAAATAAATTTTAAAATGAAAATAATAGTTTTTTTCATTACGGCTTTTGCAAAGAATACACTGCGCCTATGAATAATATATATATATGTCAAGTATAATTGAGATAGATATTTAATAGAGTGCCTTGAGTGTGCGTATGTTATAAAAGACTGTCCAATTAAAATGTTCAGGAACAAGAGCTTAACTTTAGCGATTCAGAATGTCAGTACCCTGTTGTTTGATTAAAATCTGGGTATGATTGGATAGAGAATTATGTAGATGAGACGCCTTTGTATTTTATAATGTTTTCTATTTTACTGGTCAGCATAGTATATAGTAATGAAAATTCCGCCCATTAAATATGTAAATAATAAAATAAAATGTTGTCTGTTTTTAATTTAAGACATTTATGTATAATAAAGTAGATTAGTATTTTATTTTATGTGTGTATGCCAAATCAATTAGTTAGTATAATTAATAATTTTGTAATTTTTAAAACTTACTCGGATTTGATAAATGTTCAGATAATATTTCGTAGTGTGGTAACTTTCAAAAATTGTGATATTATATATATCGATATTATTTTCTCCTAACGTATATACTTAGTTTGAATTCGTGTTTGAGTTGAAGTAAGCTGTTAGCGTTTCAAGATAACGGTGACAGTGATTTATTCGGGTCATTGTTAAACATCATTTGTTTTTGTTAAAATGATTGATGGAAAGCACAGTGGAGACAAATACAAGTAGTGGGTGAGCATTTCGAATTCATATAGAACAGATGACATTTAATTTACAACTACAAGATCAAATGTTTTGGTGTAAGCTAAAGCAAACTCTTTGGACGTTGCTGCTCTATATATACAATTAATATAATGTTTTTTGATATCGAAAAAGGCTACGCTCATTATAAACATTTCGTTTATGAATCGAGTTTTGAACTTAACCACGATCAATGTTTTAGGCTACCATTATAATTGTTCTTTAGAATGCTTATTGTATTTTTTTAATAACATAATAAAACTCACTATTTGATTTAACTATCATGAAAATAATACATCTAGTATTCATAATTCGAGTAATCAAGTGAATTCCAGTTATCTAACAGACTGCCAGTAATGGAAGATGCATTTAACAGACATACTACGTAGACCAAAAATCTGTATGACCAATTAAATTATAATATTTATATTATATGATTCTTTGATTCTTCTAATATATTGATGTAGCGTTTTCTCTTAGTCTTACTAATTCTATGTAGTTATAAATACTAAAATCTAGAAAAAAGAAGTATTCTTATATTTTTCACATTCAGGACAGTTCATTTCAAACTAGTTATATTTTAATACCGCTAAGCGTTATTTTATCCTGATTTAATTTTTTTATTTTTAGTTTGAATGTGAAAATCCTGTTGTCTCAGTTTAAATAAGCTCAATATTCAATTTAGAGTTCGATGCGGATTTGAACTATCTATAATATTTCGCACAACAACTTTAAAAGTTGTTTGCATAATATAGTTGGTACTACCAGCTTTGTATTTTCACTCATAAAATTATTCCGTTCGCTGTAAATTTATTTTAAAAACAAACGCGTTTGCAACATAACAATATACAGTGATATTGTTTGTAGATAGACGTAACGGTGTAACTTCCTTTTATCAATACACCAGGTGAATTTTTTCGTGGTTAGATAATTTGGTATTGTGAACAGATTTTAATTTTTAACTCTAAATAAGCCGATGTAAATTACCTCCGGAATTTGATGAAAAATGTTATCGCCGGGTCGATTAAAATTGTAATATAAACCGAAATGTTGGTTTAATTGACTCCGATATAGTGCAAAATATTAATTACAGTGTCACGTCAGCTGAATTATGTTTTGTGGATGCCAGACGTATAGATTTATTGGATCACAATATTTATTGCGATTGCGCAGAACGTTCGCACATTGGTTATTATTCTTGTGTCGTGGGCCCTTCGATTCCGGTACGAAAAACATTTAAGACTCGACTAAAAAAACCGGAAAAATGTGTTTTATCGTACACGGAACCCGAGCGATGGTCCCTCAAAATGTGTAACATACAATGGTCGCTACGACAAAACTGATAAATATATGCGTATCACTTGCTCTGGTACCATTTCAGTGCAACGATGTGCCAACCATGGTGCATTTGAATCAAGCAAATGCGGTAAATGTTGTACGCAACGACGCAACCGAATATAGATGAATTTAAATAGTAGCGGGGGAGAAGAGGATAGTTATCAAACCGTTACTATGAGAAAGGGCAAAGGGGTGAAAGTCTTAAATTATTTATTTGCCGTAATCGATCATTTGATTATTATTGTAACCAATGTCAGGCGCACGGCCTTGCGAATTCTCGTACGGTTCAATATGAATTTCTAAAGGACACGTTACGCTTTCGATTCACGGTGATATAGGGTCAGTGTTAATATTACAAAGTACACACAAGGTTTACAATCACAACCGCGCGTGCAGGTGGTAAAAGTTTTATGAGCGTTTCGTACAAAATAAAAGTGGAGTACGCACTTGGATAACTCATGACTAGTGCGTGACGTTCGCGAGTTCGTTTCAAACTGCGGATTACCTATATAACAATCGGGAGAACAAATGGTGCGGAGAGCACGAATGAAGTTTCTAACCGAGTGCGTTTGTTTTTTTTTCTTTCCAGACGTTAACGGATAGTGTCCAGGGCACCGGCGGCGGGTGCGAGGCCGAAGAGATGGCGCGGCTGGTATACCGGTAGGGCAAAAACGGAGGGGCTGAAGAGCGCCCTGGCCCGGCTTCGGCAGAGGACCTCTGGACAGTCCCATGAGAACAACACAGACACCACCACTCATCATCATGCCCACGTGAGTATCCGCATTGCGCGCGTAGCGTTTCACTCTCCGTATGCACAACTGGTAAATGTATACAAACCCGGTACGCGCTACCGACGGGGATTACGTACGCGTATCATTTTGATATAATCAAGGATAGCCCGACGCATAATTGACGGGTTTCAGCCATGCTGATTTATGGTATTACGATATTTTCGTAAACATAACATCCCCCACCATGATTACGATTCACAGGGGTAGCCGTTCACTTAGCAGCCTTTCGTGGTGGACCGTCTGATTTATGCGATCTACGGTACTATTGTCTATGTACGAGATCTGCCCACGCGAAATCATGTCGAAGTACAAATGGCGCGTGGAAAAAAGAGATCAACCCGTTTCGTTTTTTCGTACGAAACCGATATTAATCCGTTTAATTTCCATCTGCCGCGAACAAGCGTGGTTAAAATCGTTTGTGAAACTTTCGAAAAACTGAAAACCGTGTAATACTACACCAGACCGTGTAACTAATCGTAAACTATTTGACTTGGAGACCGGCTATGGTATAAGACCACTATCGTTTCACTTACCGTATTCAACTGACGAAACGCATATTTTTTTGACGTTATTATGATGATGATGATGATGATGATGATGATAACGGTAATAATAACGATTCGTACAGAATGTATAAATGTAATTATTTCGTAACGCTCATTCGGTTTATAGAAAATGAAGTTTGCACACCCTTAGGAGCAGTGTTTCGATAATCATTTTGACTATCAGATCTCCAGATCGGTTTACATCATCGCTATCAATTAACGATTACGCTATTACTCGAGGACGCGACGATAGGAGAAACTTGTAATCATGTTCCGGTTAAATATATGTATATATGTATTATAATATTTTCCCCTTTTAATTATGTTAACTTGACCCTTCAAAGCGTGAAACGCTCTTAATTGATAGATGGTCAAGCCTGATACGGTCAGTGCACGAGTCAGCGGCGGGGAGGGGAGAAATGAGAACGAAAATATACAGGTTCTAAACTCCCATCGATGATGTAAATCATTCGCTTCTGAGCGCTTGTGCAATTAATGAAAAATAATGTTCGTTGTCATGATTATATGAGTTACATACTTTTTGTTTCAATATTATACGGTGGACATGTGTGTGTGTTACCGATCAAACGTAAAAATCGTAGAACCCCACCGCGTTGTAGATAATGGTGTTTGTGTGTTTGTATGTGTATGTGTGCACTACCACAATCTAACTAGCCCATTAGTAACCATGCGAATAATGTTTAGTACATTTCGAACCCATTTAAAAACGTGTATTTGACGCCGACATTTTTTAAATTAACATTTTCATTTGTTTCGAATGTTGAATAATTATTTTGACAACCCCATTAACATTTACGCTTTTAAAATATCAACTGAAACCACGAGTAAGTTTGAACTCGACAGATGTTCCTAAAATCTGATTATTCGTCACGGGAAAACTTGTTAACAAAAAACACAGCAACCTTTGTCGAATAATTAGAATGCACTTATCGTTCCGTTTCGCTCGGATTTAACGTATGCACGGATACGATATGGAGAATTATTACCATCATACTTTCTCGACGGCACGTGTAAAACAATAATTATTCTCGGAAAGGACATTATGAATAGATGAAAGATTGCAATGTGACCGTTCCCGTGTAACTAATAATAATAGTTAATAGATATGTACCAAAAAGGATTGTAAGTTGCCGAGAAACGAATCCCGTGTGATGCAAGAGCAAGTGTACTGCATTGAAAATGATAGCTGAAGATTACGCGTAAACAGATGCGTACATGATTTGTACGAGCAATACACGGTGATTTTAGGCTTTAAAACGCCAACCCTTTCATCGTGTTCTTTGTCGCGGTCATTGTCATCGTTATGACGTGGAAAACGTACGTACTACCATCGTACGGCTAAATGTCGCGTTCCGCCTGAAATGTCGATTACGTGTCTACGATCGACGACGATTCGCATTACTTGTGTTATGTCGACAATTGGAAAGGATAAGAATGTAATTAAAGCTGACCGAAAGTTTAACGTGTAATCAGTATCGTACGTGTAGTAATGTTTTCGTTCGCACGCTTAAACCTGATTTTAGAAAACTTTGCCGTTTTCTCAATACAAGGACAGAAAATTAAAACAAGAAAAAAATCCACACATTCAATAGATTCTAATTAAATTTGATAGGAAACTTAAAAACGATATTTTTGCAATTTATTCGATACCACCAGTTTTATTTCACATCCGATCAGAATGTTGTATATATATATAAATAATATACGCGTAATAGGCGTGTATTCTATTTACGGACAAAGCCTTCGCTAACGAGATCTTCGGGTTTCCTTAGCGAAATTCTATCTACTGCAACAGCCGAAAATCGACATCATTACTACGGTTTCTTTCGTTTTTTGTGTTTTATTTGGTCATTAGTGCCCAATAACTTTGCAATAGACACGAGAATGTCAAGCATTACGAGGCTAGTTAAACCTGCAGCAGGACTTAATGCCCTCTACGTGTGGTTGACGAGAAAATTAATACTATTTATAGAAAAAATAAAAAAAATTAAAAAAAATGCAACGCCCAGAGGAATGGAAAACTGTAATTAAAAAACTTTTGGTAATTACACAGAGTTTTAAATGGAAAATAACAGTTTCCATTACTGTTGTCAACTCGAAGACCTCGACCTTATTATTGTAACTAAGAAGAATAATTTACTTTAATGCTAATGAAAGGTTTTTGTTATTAATTTCTAATGCTAAAAAAAAAAAAACTAATCTGTTAAAATAATTCATATTTTCATTTAAATGTTCCTAAAGACACAAAAATACAAGATTTGAAAAAAACGTCGATTATTTTTAAGTTTCACATCGAGTTTTTGTGTAATGTTAATTGTTTGTGTCACATCAAATTTAAATGCCCTTGTATATGCAGATTAGTAGATATTGTTATTTATTTTTCTTTCTTCATTTTTTTATTTTTTTTTATTACTATTATGGTACATAATAAGCTGATCATAAATATTATTGTTCCAATTTGTCATTGATATTGCCATAAACAAAACGACTAAACCATATTTTACAAACGCAAAATTCTGCGTTTCCAGTACATGTAAACCCGAAATGAATAATTAAAATATGTTGTTTTAACCAACGAAATATGCATCTCTACCCCAAAAATAAAAGGGTATTAGCACTGCTACGTCATTATATTCGAATAATTTCAATTGCAATAAATCATAGTCAGTCGGCTAGCATTACACTCAAAATGATATTATAATTTCTTTAAACCTCTTACCATAAAATATTTATTCTACGGTACGTCATATGTTTATAATAGTTGCAATATTTTTCATATTATTTCATCGCCAACAATATATATGCAAATATCAGACGAATTCTTTTACCGTTAATTTTCAACATAAATTTAAAAAATTTACTTTATTATCTTATTTTTTTCTTTTACGCATAAAAGCTGTACATACAAAATATGTTTTCCGATTTATAGTTGAATCGAATATAAAAAAACATAATAAGTTAGTTTTAAAGTTTAACATTATATGTATGTTATACGTGGTATATTAATTAAAAACTTTACTAACAAATAAGCTACAAAAGTAATTATAAAAGTTTCGTAGGCCTTCAACAAAAATAATACATGTCCGCCGGCGGATAATCTATACCATCGTAAGTAAGTATTGATTATAGACGTGCCGCTATACTGATTCGGGTAGATTATACAATTGTTCTGGTATTACTTGAGCGTGTACAGCTCGGGTTACAATGTCTTAATTGATTTTACAAGCTAATGGAAAATAATTTGTTAAAAGTGATTTTCAGCGGAAATTCGCTTTCAAGTACTTGGAGATACGTTATAACGACGCGTCGATCTTCGTGCTTCTGCAATAATGGTACTATAATAATCTCCGGTTAAAATTGCATGTCTTAATTTATAATAATCACATTTAAAAGTCGTGTGGAGTTTCAAGCACATACACTTTGATCGAAAAGTTTATTATTATAAATAGACTGTATGGTATAAGAAAATAGAACTCGGGACATGGCAGTGCTATTAGTTTAACAATAATTGGAAACATTAGTTTTAATGGTTTTTTTTGGAAGACCATGTAACTTAGCACTTTGATAAATGAATGCTATAAATGTATTTCAGTGTATTAATAAAATATAATCATTTGGTTTAAAAATAATATTATTTTTAAATAACATATTTTGCTTAAGAGAAATTATATTTTGGATTTTGGATTTGACTGTTATTTCATTAGGTATTTTATTTAGAAAACGATAATTTAAAACTATATTACCTAGGATGTTTCGAGAATAAGAATAAATTAAATGATTCACAATAGTAAAAAAAAAAAAATGTTATTTATTAAAAACCAGCGGTTTTATATATATATATATATATATATATATATATAACATGTTTTATACCTATTCAGTACCGAAGCGCAGTATAAATACTTCTTACTGGTCTTATATAACAAATATTATTTTACTTGGACCTTTGTACTCTTTAGAACAACGCAAACAAATTCTTGTTTACGTATGGGAAAACATGGTATAAAATTCAAAAAACTACGTCGTAATTAGGATTGTGATATCGGACAAACAGAAATAAAAAAGTAAAACAATGTCATTACACGTATATTTAATAAATATTTGTTAGTAAAACGTAAAAATTTGAAACTTGAATGTTACATATGAAGTTGTGATTATTTTACAAAAATCTTCACTGGTTACCAATAAACGGGTATAATAATATTACGTAATCAAAAAATCAATAGTAATCTGTCGGTGTATCCATAAAATATGCCACTGATAATTCGATATTTGGTTTGAGTTCTAAATCGATAATCAATAAACTTAAATAATGGTCCACTAAAATAATTCTAGATAAAACTAATTTCCAGAGTTATAATTGTATAAATCTAAGTGCATTACATTTAACATTGAATGAAATTATTTTTCATTATTCATCATTATTAATCGTTAAGGCTTACTGATAGAATTTGTAACACTATTTTAAACATGTGTTTTTAATATTAAAAAAAAATAATGAGAAAATATAAAAATACCAACTCAAGTAACAGGTATTTTGAAACGAAATTCTACAATAAATTGTTGGTTTCATCAGGTTATATTTATTTTACAGTCAAACAAATATATTTATCATTTTGCTCTGAACTTGAAATGTCTGATATATTATACGGTGACAATTAATATTAATAGGGGGCAGAAAATTGGATTTCTTGTTGTTTATAATGCAGCCTTAGTTCAAAATTATATCATCCACTCGGCGTGAGGAGTATATAACATGACAGACACCAAAACTACCATTATTATAATTGACCGGAATGAATAAATGTTTTTTTCTTATTTTTTCCACGTTTATTTCGCTGTGTAAATTACATCCCACAGTCACTGCTTAGGATTCTATAAATTATACAGTACTGGGTTTCGAGATCTTCCCGTAAGACGGTAAGTTTTTTTCCTTTTTAAGTTATTGCATATTTTTATATATACTCTTTTTTAACTCAAAAGCATTTGCTATTTGACCTTCCGCTTAAACTTTCATTCGGCTATAAATAATAATGATAAATAATCGATGATAATCGTTAAAGTTATTACTATTATTGCTAGGCACAACTGTCCCTATGCATATACACTTTTATTTAACACTAAAAATATAAATATTTCGTAGAAAAAAAAACGGTATCGCTGGTCGTTGTGTGAACGTTTATGCGATTTTCGAACACAGATCAGCGAATACCCAAAGGAGGTTCTCGGTCATCAGACCCGGCGAATATAATTTATTAAACTGATGTATTACTTTAGCAGTGCGTAATCTCAAAGTGTACTTTCGGCGTTAAGACGTGTACCAAGGAAATCTACCGTCGTCGTCCGATCAATCGCGAAAACGAATATGTAACACGCGAGCCTGTACATGCCGTAGAAGCGGTTTAGCTCGTTCCAAATGTATTACTTTTCGATATTGAACTTATACCATATCTTCAACAATAAAGATAAATATCACCTTTTCACGTTGTTTTATAGATGTACGAGTAGATGTTGAGAGATAAGCACGGTTAAAATTTGTTTTACTAGTGACTTACTTCTTTTTTTTCAAAATCTTGTAGCAAAGTTAAAATACATTGCTGGTGACACATCACATTTCATAATTACCTTAGTTTGATAGATAAAATAACTATTATTCCTATGTTTTATGTTTATGTCTCAACGTATTTGAAACTATACATGAATGATTGAAAAAAATGTTCGATTGATGTTCGAAACGTCTGAAAACATTTGTAATGACTAGGGCCCGGATTTCAATGAAAAGTGCATATTTTTTTGATACAATGCTCTCTAAAAACATAATTCGTTTCATGTAACAAGGGTTTCAAAACTACAAATTTTATTTTGCATTTTTTCGCATATTTTGACGTTTTTTTTATTTTTAGAGTATTTTTACTATTATTGGGTCATTTTATTGGATTTTAATGCATATTTGATCGATATACTAAACAAATTTAACTTATTTAAAATAAAATCAAAAGAAAAAATATTTTCTTGATATTTAAGTAGGTTTATCGGGTTTTTCCATACACATGTGTCAATCTTTCATTAACTGTCAATTGTTTCATTTATTTCATAAATTGTCAATTTATTTTTCGATTCAGTTTTTATCTTATCTTAATTTATTATTGACTATGGAACGTCACCAGTATTCGATCAAATAACAAATAATCAGCTAGTTCGTATTACCTCACAGATTTTGCTCGTATTACATGTGTTTGTGATTTTAATATATTTAAAAGTGTGTTAAATAATCCCCAAAATAAAAAAAATTATGTCATTTTTTCATTTTTAAGGTCAATTTTGTGGTAAAATGCATCTTTTAAGGACATTTTTGGCTATTTTTTAGAGCATATTTGTATGGTCTTAAGTGCATTCAAATCCGGGCCAAGTAATGATTATGAGAAGAAGATGAAAAAAAATTGAAAACTCTTATCACAAAATCGATATATGTGACGAATAATAATAGTAGAAATTTTTTTTTTTTTGAGCAAGGGAACCTGCACTTACGTGGTTATTTTCACCATTGCGATCATACGGAATATTCTATCCAAAGTAAAAGCCTTGTTTGCGATCGTGTTTGATCAACGACATCGAATCGCCGAACAGTATTCGTTTCCTCATGCTTATTTCGATCTCGTGGACCACGTTTTCGCTATCACTTTTCCGCCAAGACACACAGAACCGGAAAATATATCACACTCGAAACATAATACAAAAACCAAGCGCACTACTCCAATGGATGAATACGGTTCCCTAATCAAATGTTCGAAACGTGTGCACACGTGTGGTGTGTGTACATAAATCGGACAGCAGTGACTGCGGTACCAGCAATAACCGAAAAATATATATTCCAGTGAAAATAATATTTTTTGAAACCTGAGATCTCGTACAAACATTGTAAACCATTTTACTTTTGAAACCTTTGATTTTGAACACTTCTTTATGACTGAATTGTAAATCATTATCTACTGATCTTACCCAATTGAAATATGAAATATTAATTTTGAATTTAAATAAATTTCATATTTAAAATTCTTCGCATTTTTAAATGTTCAAATTAGGCCTATTTGATATTAATTTATTTACTTACACTAAACCTGTAAGTTCTCGCTTTCCAGTATTTGTCTCGTTTAAGAGACAAGTTTTTCTTACCTCCCTGAAATCTCTATTCATCAAATTTGTGCTCGAGTTCTGATTGTTGATATTCCGTGTCTCAACTATAATATTAAAATTCTTGATTGCCTGTTTTTACCTCTTAAACTCACAGAGTGTGCACAGCTGGAAACAACATATTGACACAGCGCGTGTACGAAATGCACTTGAATACAAATGTATGATGTTTAAAATTTATTTTTTTCATTTAGAGTTTTCTTAACATGTGTTTTTTTTACGTCGTTACAGACTAATAATTATATAATGAATAGTATATTTATATTTATATGGTTGTGCTTATTTTTTTTTCGAAAGTATTTGGTTAACAACAAAAAATTGAAGAGAAAAAAAATAGTCATCGTAATGCAATATAGGTATAACTAAAAGCGTAGATATATATAAAAAAAAATTTGATTTATTTTAATGCACTGTTGGCTCTGAAATAATTTTGAAATTATCATTTCTGACGATAGTAAAACACGCTAGAAGTAAAATGTATGCAGAGAGAAGTGTTGGAAAAGTGGTTTTACGAACTTTCGATTTTTATAATTATCAATAAACCGTATTTATGTTTAGTTATACCGAAAAACCATTTTAATCATATGAAGATGTTTTTATTAGTGTTCCTTATCGAATTCCATTACATAAATTTTAAATTCCATTTATAATGTTAATTTAATAAATTTTTTTTTATAAAACTTCCCCATGTATTTGACATTATTATATAACAGTGCATACAAATATACTACAAATCAATTACATTTTTTTTTTTTTAATTATTATTACATTATTCGTATTTTTATTTTCTTGTTTTACAATGTGAATTAGTGGTTGTCACTTAGTAGTAAAGATATTTTGGAAAAAGTAAAGTTTATTGTTATGAAAAAATTATTAAATTTTTAATATTGACTATAATGTGTCCATACAAAATATGATATAATATAATTTATTATATAATTATAGTATCAAGTATACACAAACTATAATAATTTCTTCGTAGCAAATTGGATTAAATATTTTATTTTATTAGCAATCTATTTTGATAAAAACTCGAAAATGCCCTTTTCGAAATTCACGATTCAATTGAAGATACATATTTTTGAGATGCAATAAATACAAATAAATATTTACGTGTTTAATGAATAATTTTGGATAGTTTAAATAAATGTATTAATTTCGAGAACTTCGTCACAAATCAATACAAATAATGCACAAAAAAAGGCTCTTAGTTTTGTATCGAAATTCGAGTGCCAAGAAAATGTTTTTGGTTAGACAGCTCGAGAATTTACAAACGATCCGTGAAAAATCATTTTTAATTGACGTTCACGCTCGTCGTATAAATCGTTTCGCTGTCGGCGACCGGAGTAAGCAAGAATAAGGACTTCTATGTACTTCAAATATATATATATTGCACACGAATAGGAATTTAAACGTAAACTGTGATCAACAAAGAGCAATTAAAACGTGCACGTGGAAAAAGATTGCAGCTGTGGGTGATATTTTATCGCTTTGGGAACAACGAGCATCAAAAGTGTATAATATACAATCTAAGATGGTTAGGCCGGCCGTTGCAGGTGACTAATGAGGCCTTTTTCGACAGCCTTTGCGCTCATACACGCAATCGCCGCCCGAAGCCTACATCCGGATGCTGTCCTGTATTCGAAATACGACACGCCCTCTCCCACTCCGGATAAGACCGAGATCGGATGTTTTTCTTCGCATTAAGTTTCTTTTCTCGATATTTCGTTAACTCGTATTATTGTTGGTGCACTTTGTTCTACTACCACGAGGCCTGAGGCGCCGAGGTGGGCTGTGTGAAGCGGTAATATCGTTTCACAAAAAACTCTAACTGTGAGCCGAGTGGTTCACGAATCCTGTTGCACGAGCTTAATGACTTTAAGAATTATCGACATTCGGAGGAAAAAAATGAAAACGACGTGCGAGATAGGGACTGAATATCACATACGCCTCTACTGGTGTATAATATGCGTTGAAGGCAGTTAATCCGTTGCGCAGCATCGATGCAACCTTTGCCGGCCCATCGATCGTAGGCGCCGTGGCCAATACAGGAGTGCGGTAAACGATTCAATTGACAATAGGTCTAAAGACAACGATTTGATACGATAGTTTGACTACGATATGCGAGCGAACGTGTTTTACTCGGTCAATATATATTCTTATGTAGGTACTCTTTACCTCGCCGATAACGCTGTTTGCTTCGGAACACTGATTAATGCAAAACAGAAAAAAAAATAGAGTTTATTGTTGTACGATTTCTAATTTTAGTCGACAATGTATGTGTTATTTATTGTACTGCACACACGTATTATTTAATATTTTTTTTTTCTAAACTACTGGTGTTATCAAAGTATTAGAATATACTGCTCCCTTTATCACGGCTTAGTTTTGGCTTTTCAATTTTAATATGAATTTAAGGAAAACATATTTTTTCCCTGTTATAATTATGTGTCGATAAATTTCTCTGCGTGGCTTCGACATCACCGTTATGATTATAATTTGTGGTGACTTCTACATTAAAAAAAAAACACTTAATGCTTGAGGTATTGCCGGGGATTCATTTTTGTTAGGTATTTTTCAAATGAGTGCATTTCCAAATAAAACTTTGAAGTAATTCTAATCAAATTAACGTTGTAAAATTTACGAAAAAAAACAACCTTAATAAATAAAATTATTTTCTTATCCAGTTTGATATACCTAAACAGTTCGAATGAAATTAATTTTTATTTTTTTTTTGGATTTAAATAATGAGTTTAATGAAGTATAGAATGTTAAATTAAGTATTTTAAGAGGTGTGCGCGCATCGTAAA
Organism: Sipha flava; assembly: GCF_003268045.1. Lineage (NCBI taxonomy): Eukaryota > Metazoa > Arthropoda > Insecta > Hemiptera > Aphididae > Sipha > Sipha flava. The sequence goes on from NW_020273018.1 coordinate 172,850, forward strand.
GAACGTTGATTTAAATAAATAGGATGACAAATTATTATTACACGTTAAAAATAAATATTATTTTAGATTACAAATTATTATTCCAAGTAAAATGTATTTCGTATACTTAATCCGATTGGTTTTTTTTTTTTTTTTTTTTTTGTAGCGGGAACTCATCAAGGGTCCAATTGTATTCATTCTCGAACTGCGTAGGGTCCTTGCTTCGCTGCAGTATAAAGTGTTTATTAAAAATATTTGAAAACCACCCAAAGCAGATTGAGTTTATTCTATTTGAATGGATCTAAATTTAATTTCGCGCCAATGACGTTTAACAGTCCATCAAAACATGCGGAATAGCTACATACTGTAGTAATTGGACGAACGCCAAACTCATGACCGAGTTCGTATAATTTAAATTCCTCCCGTGCAGGCCGACACGATAACTAACAATAACAATGATAATCGGCTGAAAACCAATTATGTATGGACGTCAAAAGATTGAAAAACCTCCATAAATATTTTAAGTGCAAAAATAAATAATAAAATTGAGTAACACACCGACAATAAGCTTGAACTATTTTTGGAAACGGTTCGCCTACGACACAATGGACGCCTATGATATTTATATTAGATTTCAAGTAGCCATTTCAATTTTAAATTGTTGAATTGGTTTCTATTTAAAAATTATGATCAATATTTCGAACACTTTTAAAAATTTAGATATTATAAAATTATTTTCTTGCAATACGGATCAGTGTTGGGTTAGTTAATTAAAAAATTAATAAGTTACTTTCAAGTTACAATTGAACAAAATAAGAAATATTTTAACCTAATAACTTTGTTACATTTAACACTTAAAAATATTTTACAATATTTTATTTATTTTCAGTAAATTGTGAAATTTCAAATATTATGTAATTTAATCATAGTTTTGAATTCAATTAAGGGATTTTAGTAAACTTAGGATACTTCTTCTATAATTATTAAATAATAATTTTGAATAAATATTTGTTTTTTTAATTTATAATCATTAATATTAACAATAGTTACTATAGTATGTTTATTTGAGTTAAGTACTTTCATTACACCATCAATACAATAACAAAACAATAATTTTAGACGCACAGTGTCACCGGTTCGAACTAAAATACGAACAGTCTCTCTCTCTTTCTCTCTCTAAATAGGTAATGGTGTAGAGAAAAAACACCCATCCCCTTGAGCAAAGAAAGTACAATAAACTAATTTTGGATCTACACATAAGCTATCGAGAAGTTTTCTGGGCTCTGATTCGGCTAGTATGTAAACTGCGGCATAATTAATCTTTTTCTAAAAGTCGATATGGAAACTGCAAGAAAAAAATGTAACATTAAACAAACAAGCTGCGGAAATTTATTTAATAAATTTATGATATTATATACTATATGTTATGTAGTAAGTATGTATATCATTTAATCAATTATGTTATGTTGCATTTTGCGTGTTCCAATGTTATATTACCACTTATTTTAAATTTGAAATTGCTTGACTCTAGTATATGTTTGCCATTCTAACTAAATATTTTTGTAAATTCCATCACGTCAAATTAAGTTGAATTAAACTTTAAACCATTTCTACTGGTATCTAGTATTGTCAAAAGTAAAGGAACCGATATTTACTATATTACGTTAAAACTTAATAATATATTTGAATTTACTATACCATTTTATTTAAAACGCGCAACATAGCATAATTAAGCGATATCCATACGTATATAGTTACACATAAGTACATATGACATACTATATATCTAGTATATAGTATTGTAAATATATATAATTTATTTCCGCAACTTGTTTAATGTATCTTATTGGTTTCATCGCAGATTGTATAATGTTACATTTTTTCTTGCTGCAGTTTACATATCGACTTTAAGAAAAAATTAATTTTGCTATAGTTTACTATCTCTTCTGACTCATCCTAGTGGTTTAAAAAAAAAACATCTGAAGTGATCATCGACAATCAAATAATTTTACTTGGTATTATTTTTTTATACCTATTATTAATTATTATCTATGAAAATTCTATGGAATTCGTCTATGGGTTTAAACAATTTCAAAATGTTATTGACTAATGTCTATTTATGTTTTATAGCGTTAGGTTATGAACTTGGAAAACATTTTTTACTGAAATTATAAATACAACACTATTACAAGATTCGTCAACGAATTGTCTGCATACCGAAACCGACCGCGTTAAGTACGTGATGCCACTGTTCCGCTGGGTAAATCGGATCGGCGTACCTTAAAAAGATTTTGTTCATACTCCGTCCGAGGTTCCCGAGAAAAGAAAAAGAAACTTACCGTCTGACAGCGTTTCGAAAAAAAAAAACGACGAAAAATAGCGCACGCCTATAATATTACATATGGTATTACTGCAGTCTTATTATCATCGACGGAATAAAGTGTAGCAAAAAAGTAGACTGAGTAATAATATTCTTGGCTGACTAAATCGATTAACGTTTGAAAACTTTTCGAGAGTTAACTACTGCGTGAGGAAATTCGTTTAAAGCGTGCCTGACGAACGGTATAGTTTTGTTTCGAATGTATATTATAACTTTAATGTAATCACTGATTGAATTAAATGACATTGTGTTAGCGAGATAGAGAAAGAGATAGACAGAGAGATGATTAACAGTTAAAACTTTGCCGCATGGTAATAAATTGCGAGGGTGGAAGCTTTTGGAATAATACCGAAATAGATATTTGGAAAACGTTGTACTGTGCACAGATATAATATTGCAAATTAATCGATGAGTACCTATGGATTAGGTACAAGGTATTATGTGCGAAAATTTTCGGAGATACCGTGAAATCAGAATTATAATAACTCAAATAAAAGAGAAAAAAAAACGATTCCGAGATTTTACGATTCGCATTTTCGTTTCAAAAAATTTGATCTTTTGTAAAACCATAGAGTATTAAGCGTAAAAGTATTTAACCCATATATGTTTCAATTTTATTCCATTAATAATTATTTTTGCTCATTATAATAATAATATATAAAACTGCATGAATATTCAATACTCGAATACACACCAAGTACATGTACAAATGAATGTATGTACAATAATGGATTGTAAAAAATAATTTCAGATTTAAAACAATTTAAAATAATATTTTCTTTTTGGTTTTTTGGAATGAACAAAGGTTTATGATGTAAGGTAAATATAATTTCAAATATTGTTATTATATTAACATATATTCTTATTGACAGAGCATTTTGTTAGCAAATAATTCATTAAAATTTGATGATAAAGTATTTATTTTTATTTTTTTTACAATAGCAAAAATAATTATAAATGAATACGAAACAGATGTTAACAAATATTTTTTATTTTAAAAAGTTATAATCCCTTTAGAGGAGTGTTCGGTTTTGGATATCATGCATTTATTACGATTGGTCACGAATCATAATTTTACCGCGGATTCGAAAAACCTAACATTGATTTTCCTTTGTCCGAAAATATTTAGGACGCGTGAAAATCTTTTCTTTTTTTTTCTATTGTTTAAAAACAATTCACTTATTCACCTTTTTCCCAACTATTTGAGGTCGTCCACCCTTGTCCTTAACTTCCACTCGTCTAATTTTCTACATCCCCCTACAACCCTTATATCATTCTCAATCGTATCCAACCATCTCTTTTTTTTTTTGGTCTTCCTCTTCCTCTTTTCCCTTCAACATTCATTTTCATAAATACTTTTACTGATTTTGTTTCCTCTCGTTTCATTTAATTTGTGTGAAAACAATGAAATTGATATTACTTACCTATAATGTATTCATACAAATCAAATTTAAAATTTAAAGCGTGAAAAAACTTTATAGCATTAACAATTTAATTCGATTTCAGTCGTCACCTCGTTTGCCATGGAACGCAATTTAGTACAAAATTATTATTAGATTTATACTGAAATAATTTTACAAAATTTAATTTAAGTATAACTTATAATATCAAAAAAACTTTGTGTAAAGGTGATAAATTTTTTTCCGTTTTGTTTACGTTTCATTACGTTTCAGAGTTGTTTGGGTATCTTACATGAATGTAGGTATAAATAAGAAACATCTAACAATTTTTAACTCTGAAGAATATTAGCAACTATAAAAAAAATTTATATCAAACATAATTTAGACGAGAAAAATTCTTCTGACTAACAATTGCGAGAAACGAGCAGAATGCGTTTGAACCTACTTAAATGGCATATAATTTCCCCCGACGTTAAATATATTTTTATTAGACGCACATTACATTCGTGTCGCACTGTGGTGTACAAAAATATCCATCTTGCCATGTCTACAAGGAAACGAGAGACACGGAAACGGGGAAAAAACTAAAAAAAAAAAAAACCCTATCTTCAGTTTCGCACAGATGTTCGTTCGTTACCGTGACGCTAGAACCGCGGGTAACGTGACGTCCATTTAATAATTATTAAGATTATTGTGGAACAGTGATGGTCCGGGTTGTTCGATCCAACTACGCCGGTTCGAGCGCGAATCGTTAAGATCCCGTGTCCTCGTTGATCGGCACGCGGTTATTTTAAACGAAATCCAACCCCACAACGGACGGTAAAAACTGACGGACTCTCGGGTTTTTCTCTTATTCTCACTGGACCTTTTTTCCCTCCTGCATATATAGAGTATATAAGTATATGCACGCGCATTTTTGTATATCTTCTCGGTCGGAACAGACTGCTCTCGGCGGACCCATTTGCGGTGTCTTGTGACGCGGTTGGTTGTATCTTCTAACGACTCGTACAATATCATTCTGTGTACGAATGAATGTGAAGTTGTATATTTTCCAAGGATTTATTTGATATTTTTTATCGGTGAGCTCATGGACATGCGAAGAAGGGGAAAAATTAAAATAAAAAATATTTATTTGATATATTTACTACCAAGTATCTCTGATTTATTTATTTCTCAAGTTAATGATTTTATCCATAATTCATTTTGGATAGAACACGATTGCGTATGTTTGTAGATGGGTAACAAAAATTTGGATAAGAAAAATATATAAACACAATTGCGTATGAAATTGTATGCAACGTTGTCAAATTAACTAATTTTATCGTACTATGTCTAATAAATATACCTAGTATACATAGTTCTATAATACGAGTAGCTTATAAAAAAAATTAAAAATAAAATCATAAATAAAATGGGGATAACTAAATAAAAGAATAGAAATTAATAAATAAATAAAATCGATAGATTTTATTTGAATGAAATTATTGTTAATAAATCATTTAAAAATGCTTAAATTTGGATTCCTTAAAATCTATAACCCACTACTTTTACTGAAACTCGGAAAATATCGTGTATAACGGAAATAACGAAATTTCGTTATATCTGATATATTTAATATAATTATCAATAAACATAGGTAATAAAAGCAATAAAACACAAAGTATTTATTAAATTTTTTTTCAGTTCTCTCATATAGGCATGTGGTATATACCAATACCGGTTTGAAAATTGGTTACAACGTTTAAAACTTCGTACGCAATGGTATAATTAAAAATCAGGTAAAATCATATGGAATCGTGTAGCTTAAAAAGGTATCACCGATAACAAACGTATTCAATCATATTTCACCCTTAATTTTATAGTAAAAGGTAAATCGACTATGGATTATATAAATGACCCTGGAAAATTTGTATGATATTAATCCTAAATTGTATAAAAATATCAAGCAATATTATTTTTCGTTAAAATTTCGGGGAAGGTCTGACACCCCAACCTCTTAGGAACGCCCCTACGTACAAATACGAATTGATGTACTCGTACCCGATGAGTATGAGATGTCCACGTAACGTTTACGTTATTTCATTGGCAAGAATATCTAAAGTGTAGACTATCCTTGCTGTGAGGAAGAAATAGATTACTATTGTGATATCTGTATGCCGTTTTTGAACGCGCTTTCGTAGTAAATACAAAACTGTCGGAAATATCAATTTTTATTTTTTTCTATTTTATTAAATTGATAGTTGACTCGGATAGGTGGAGGTATTGTTATTTTCTTTATTTTTTTTTTTTTTAAATTTCAATCAATGCTCTAAAACCTAACCTTACCATGGGGTACATCAAATTATATACATTAACCAAAATGTGTTGTATATAGTTACGACTATCGAGCGAATTTAATTTTCTTTGGTTTGTTGAAGATAAAAGGCACATAAACACTTAACTGCAGTCTTGAGGCTTTATGTTTTATTAGTATTCATCATCCTAAGATTAACTGAAATTAAATAGGAATAATATTAATATAATTATGCCATAAAGTCTATACAAGATTTAAAAACAATAAAAGGAAATAACAGATATTCTAGTAAATATACATACGAGTATAAGGAACTTGTTTTTTTTTCTTAATTAAAAGGCGTCCATATATTTTTACAAAAATATATTGTCTCGAACAAATATCCACCCTTTAACGTTTTTTGTTTAGGCGGCACTCGATTCCGCACAAAATACCTTCATTTTTCTTACCCAATTGAGCACATTTTCATAATACAAAAAATTAATTTTATTTAACCCAAATTTAACATGATTCCACATAAAAATTGTTGCACTATTGCCAATTTTGAGGAAAATAAGACTTATATGTAATATTATATTTACATAATAATATTACAAATATTAATATTCACCATTTTTATGTTTAAAATAATTTTTATAATATAATTGGCTACGTTGCAAATTAGTTTTGTGCAGAATCGTGTTAATGAAAAGGTATATACGGAATCATGAATCGCCGGATTACTTCCCCATCGTGTTTCATGTTTGGTTTTTTTTCTTTTTTTTATTAAACATCGAGAGGGTAAAATAAAATCTAACTAAAAAAATATTAAAATTGATTTCGATTAAAATGTCGTCCATAATCCAACTACCGTGTGTACACAAAAAACGTTATAAACTCTTTTAATATAATGCAAAACCGAATGAATAGATGAAAACAATCGTTTTTATACTGCACATGGTTTCTGGCCAAAAATAAATCTCAATTTTTGTATTTTTGTTGACAAATTACATTATTAATAATACAGTTATGATATTCTATACGTTAGAATCTAGCGGCTAGATAATAGCAGACGATATAACAACGATATTGTCCCGTTGGAATTTACATACAAGTACCTATTTCCAGACACGCAGTGTGCATAATAACAATAATAAAAATAATAATGCAGTGATCTCGTGCTTAGTACTGCAGTTTGTTTGACTTAGTCGACGTTGGGTTCAAATGGCTCTCATCTTCCGATGTGTAGTACGCTGAACTAATACGATGCATTTCAGAACACTTCACATCGCTATAAATACAAATTTCTACGAAGTAATAATACGGTACAATATGGGTTATTTGTTGTACTGAAATACGTATGCGCCGTGGTGAACTGGCGTACACCGTTTGGACGAATAAATATATACCGTTTGGGTGAGGATTATTTAATTAAAAATACCGTTTGGATGGTATGAAAATGTTTATAATATACACTCAACAATTAATTAAACAAAATTATATATAATGTAAATAATTAACAATAAGTTATATTGATAATATTATTATATATATATTATACAACTATATAAGTAGTTAATAATCTACAGTCAAAAAATTATAAATACAATTACATATAATATAATTATTATATTTTAAAGTAATCTATTAGCTTTGTATGAAAATGCTCATAATATACATTCAACAATTAATTGAAAGAAATCATATAAAATATAAATAATTAATAATAAGTTCTGTTTAAAAAAAAAATATTAATATGGATATTAATAATATTATTATTTATAAGTAGAAAATAATCTACAGTCAAAATATTAAAATAATAAAATAAAATTACAGATAATATAGTTATTATTAGTTTTTAAAGCAATATATTGGCCTGATATCTTAAACCTAAACATTTTATATATTCTAATTGGTTAATATCCTCTCTTTTATATTTATTCCATGTTTCTTGTATAAACTCTTTATTTTTTATTAGCAATAATATCATCTTTATCTTTCATCAGATTTTTACCTTGCAATTTCACTCACCCAAACGGTTTATTAATTTTTTTTCAAAATTATTACCTTCACCCATACGACCACTGCCCCGGTAAACAATATTATTAGACAGTTGTCTGAAAATGCATAATATTAAATTTGTTCTACTCATTAAGAACCGATTTGTCCCATTGTTTGTCTGAACGATTTGTCTCGAAGATAACGTATGTGAAAAAAAAAAATCTGATGGTAAAACATTGATCACGAACCCACGTAAATCTATCTTGCGCGCACTGCAATGGTTGTACATTTGAAACCGAAAACCATATGATATGAGCTCGTGAACTGTGTTCGACTTCTTCTAATTCGTACAGCTAGTGATACCTATTATTGTTATTATTATTATTATATCGTTATTGCGAAAACCATAATATTTTGTTTTCACGGTGCACAAGGTATCGGTACGGACCGACGTGATCGAAGTAGTCGTCGTTGGTTGGTGTGTTGACATAGCAGACCGAAAAAGAAGCAAAAACATTCCAGAGTGAAAATCTATTAGGATTTCACCCATTTATGGTGTTTGCATAGTAATAATAAATTAACTGAGAATATATTATCATTATTAAATTCCGATGCATAATTAAGCTCATGACCGCTCTATCATTTTTGAGGGTTTTTCGATTTTTTTTCATTATCCTTCGTTCGCAAAACAATTTATTTATATCCTTGACGAATCAACGGCGCTTCACGCGGTGAATTTACGATATATTTTACCAGTTCGTTAGGTATTATTTAAATCAACGAGGAATTACGTGTTTCCAGTCCGTGTCCCATCTGCGCGGTGCGAAACAAAGTCGCGCGTGAACCGATAATAACTATTCGTTCTCGTCCGGACATACCGTCGGCGATAAAACGAAATGCAAATTGAAACTTATTCAAAACCGGATTTTTTTTTTGTTATTTTTTCTTGTTTGGATGTAACTCCCAATCTTCACCGTCGAGTTTTATTGTAAACAGAACGGACCTGGTCCGCAGGTTTGCTGCAGACGTGATTCGAATATCAGCGAACGAATTAAACAAAATCATCATTTATATTTATGGGTCTGTGTTAGCGTAGCCGCTGTTCGTCAACCGGCTATCACAACCTGCGAGTGTTATTTACATGTATATAATATTTACGTACACTGTATATGCGCACAATAAACGTTAATGTATTTTGCGACGGTTTCAATACCACTGCGCTTAAATCTTAAGACTTTTATTTGTATTAGTTATGACAATATAATGAAATTCTGTTTTGCAACGACTTATATTAATGCAATTTTAATCTGATAGTAACATCGTCCATTGTATTACGCTATACGAACAAATCAATAAACAAATACCGTTAAAACATCCTGCAGCTGTAACTGTAACGTTTTTTCATTCTTCCTATAACGGTAATTCCTTTAAAACATACAACTCCATAGGTCTCGAACGATTCCGTCATTATAAAGATGGTTTACTGTATTATTGTTTCATATTTTTCACGTCGTTTACAGACGGCAACAATTAATAGAATTTCGGAACAGATACAATCAGTAGATAAATATATGAACAACAGTTCGAATAACTCAAAACCGAAACGCTCAGTGTGAAACGTTTTAATCAGTTCGTGCTAATATAATTGAAATTGTATTTTTCCGACTGGGTGACGGGCCCTTCATTCGTTCTTATTTTATAATTATTATACCATGCGGTCTCTGGTCATAAAATGTTTTCTCCGAACACTCATAATTTTATATCTTTTCCACGCTGTTGTCCTCTTTACTTTTCCCGTCGAATCTCATTCGAATTTATTGCGCAAATTATGAAAAGCTTTATAACTGTAGTCACATAAAACACCGAGCTGTCGCTCCGGATGGCCACACAAATCGGCTGCGGGGTTGTAAATATACTGTGTACAATATCTTTGTGCGTCTACGAGGTTTCTACTAAAAGATGAAAGAAAAGATTTTTACATATATAATTTTCGTATAAATTTTATATTGTTATATTGTTATAGATTAAGATTTCAGTGGCATTTTTCTGATTCTTCATGTTCGTTATTTTTATTTTTTTTTATTAAAATTAAAATTAAACCGTTAAAATTACTTATGGATTTAATATATCGGTATAATGATAATACATATTTTTTCAAATAATTCCTCATCTTCTATAGTGAGCTGTCATTCTGAACGTACTGCAGCTCCAATATTCAAAGTGTATAGTCACAGTGTCACTGTTCCGAATATAATGATTATATTCCCATCGTATATATCTTTAAGGCTTTATGTTACTCTTTACTATCTTTCGGTTTTATGGGTCGACTGTTTTATTTTTCGTCTATTTGTTACTTATCGATTGGTGATTAATTTTAATAACCAAAAAAATGTATACGAATGTATTTTTATATTCTATACATTTTCCTTTTTCTCTTCTTACATTTTCAATATGCATTAAATTATTTTGTAATGGTTTTTAGTCTGAAATATTATAACTTTTGTTTCTATAAATTTATTTTAATTAATTTTATTTATTTATTTATTTTCATGGTGGAAAATTGTTTTACACGCGTTAATTACGCATCATAATTGTTATTTTCAATTCCTTCTTTCGAATTTCCACAAATGATGGCTTAATAAAGTAATGGCTTTACGATTATATTTAAAACCACGATATCGTTAAGATGTACGTTGTGGTAGTTTTCCATGCTAATTTTTAAATCATTAATTATCTAAATATTTTGTTGGGTTATAGTACTAGTATTTCACTTCATATTTTTGCAATAAAATATTATAATTTGCTAATTGGATACGAAATTGCATAAGCACTTGGATTATATATTTAAAGTATATTATAAAATACATAATAGTATAAAGTATATAACTTCCTTGGGATTTGTTAGGGCTTCCTGTTTTCGTACTTAAATTAAATATTTTATTTATATCACATAATTCTGATGTTTTTTATATTACTCCTTGGTAGTATTGAGACTAATCTAGATAAATTTATCAAGATTATTATAGATAATTATTATCTATTATTATTTTATCTAGGTAGAAATATAAACTTAATCCATTAATTTATATTAAATGAACACTTCTTACCTACTTTTTATATATCTAGTTTTGTTTTTTTTTGTGCATAATGTTTAACTGATTTTTTGAGTGCTTCGGAAATCGAAATTTTTCAGTGCATCGTCGAAAATTATATTCAATAATGAAAATGTGTAGTCAAAATGAATGTGAATGAAAAAGTACTCATACGTTTTCCTTTTCGACAAATATTTATACCCTAATGAGTATTTACCAAATGCAGCTGTAATTTAGAGAAGATACATATATATATATATATATATTCATCATATATCTGAAGGCTTCCCCAAGAATATATGTTAAAGACATTATAACTCTTTGTGAAATGGATATAAATTAAGAATCATCATCGTCGTCAACTACAGTTTTTTTTAGAAAAAACTATTAAAATTATCTTGAAACAAATCCTTTGAATCACGCGGAGCAGTTTTTTTTTCGTTAATTTTACACTAATAAATTGTAAGATATCGTGACGCATTAAACAGCTAAAAGAGTAATTGTCCATGCACCAGTAAATGTTCGCGAATCTTTTTTTTTTTTTGTTAAATTGTTCTTACGAAGGAAAGTGTTACCGATTATATAATGTTCAAAAATAAATATATATTATTATTTAATACATATATACATATATATATATATATATAATAATTTAAAGTTTCACCACATTTTTAATTACAATTTTTTATTCTAAACAAATAGAACACATTTCACACGCTTCAAATAAATATATAATGTTTTGTTCGTAATAAGCTTGATAGTTTTTTTGTTTTTTCAACAATTTAATATAAACTCATTGTATTTTTAAATATATCTGCTCTTTATCTGGATTAATTATGATTATATTTTATATTTCTTAAAGATAATTTTAGTTGACCTTATTTTTATCAATATCTAAATATATTTTTGGTATTCCATCTTTATATAAATAAAAAAAATATTCAACACTGTCCTTTGATAATATTAGAGTAATGGTATAATTTCTTATCCCATATACTCGTATTATTATCACTCTTCATTAAATATATCTACTAAAAGTTCTTTTTTTAATTTAGTTTTTTTTTATTTAGTGATATGGTCAATGTTATCCGTACATTTTCTCAAATGTTGTTTTAAATAAAGGTTTTTTACTTTTAAAGGACGTTCATTTTATATACTCATCGCTATATTGACCATAGCTTGAATCGCTATATTGACCATAGCTTGAA
>NW_020273018.1:185191-219048 GCF_003268045.1 Sipha flava
CGCTATATTGACCATAGCTTGAATCGCTATATTGACCATAGCTTGAAGGAGCCATAATTTCTCCAAAGAACAGTGGTTCGATAAAATACTATAACAGTTATTGTTGCTTTGAATAGTATTACATTTTTAATTTCGTAATTTATCAAATTAAAATCCTTTTTAATATTATGTTATCGTATAATTTGTTGCAGCACATCAAGCATTATTTTTTTTTTTTTTTTTTAATTATTTTCAAATAATATTTTATGAAACAGTGTTATAATACGTAAGTCACGTACATGATAGTTTAACTGTTTATTTTTATCTTAACAATATAATACACGTGAAGATTAAATTAATTTAAGGTTTATTTTCGTATAAATATTTTCTTTAACAGTAAATAATTTTGAAAAGAATTACTAAAAGCTGTACGATAATGTTATTGAAATGCTAATGCATGATGTCATTTATTACATATAAATTCAAAGGATGAATTATTCAATTTAATGTTTATTATTGTATAGTCCGACTTCTATTGAAGAACAGTTCGTTGAAAATAGTTTTTATTCCTATTGAAATACGTTAATTTGAAATACTAAAAATTCAATCAAAAAGTATACAAAAATAAAACTAATGGAACACGAGCATACACGTTTTGCCACACGTTTTACCTTAAGAGTTTCCAAAACATAATATATATTTTTTTTTTTATTCCTTCAACGTTCCATGCGTTTTATAAAAATGTATACAAAACAGTTACAAATACGATGCTATTAAAAATTAAACAAAAAAAAAAAATAAATAAATAAATAAAAAAAGGAAATCAATATAAATTATAATCATAAAATCTCATCCTCGGTATGCACCGTAATCGTGGTATGCGAATAGTAGAACATTTTGTTATTAAAGAGATACTGTGGTCCAAACTGTCACAATTATTATTGAAGTTAAAGGCAATTTGATCACTTAACCCCGCGTTGACATAATAACGCATAAAAGAGATGGGAAAAAACGCAACAATATTTCACGACTGTGTAGTCATGATAATCATCTCGAGGTACGTGTTTACTCGTTGCAAATACATAATACAGACGCGTGCGTTTTCAGCCATAAACGAGCAAACAACAACAATAATATAAAATAGATTATAAAATAAATACAATATTAATGATAGTGATAATAATAATAATACAAACGTGTGTGTGTGTATGTTAGACAGAGCAAACAGCGAAGAGGTTTTTTGTTGTAACAATATGAAAGAAAGTAACACACGTGGATTAGAAACAGTTGATCTTGCGTACATACCGGGTGGTCCGTTTGCGCCGTCATTTTCTTGACGATAAAAATATTTTCGAAGGTTACGCGAACGCTTTTAATGCATAATGATTATTGCGGGAGTTGATATTTGTACACGTTCAGGCGTTTGTCAAAAAATGGCAGATAAAATATTTGCAAAAAGAGAAAGAAAAAAAAATTGAAAACTCGAGCAACTCGAACGAGAAACGTCAAAATGAAAAACCCGTTTTCGTCCTTCTTTTCTTTCGTTTTCGTCGGCTAATGTGTAGCAAATACGATTATTTTGAAACGTAAAAAATAGATGACAGCGAATGGTACTACTCCATAGGTACAATGCCGTTTGTGCGACTGAACCCAAGCGAATTAAATACCTGTGTCTCCGACGGGTGGTCGGGGGTGCGTTATCGCGAGCAAACAATCATCCGACAGCGCGAAATTACGACGGTCGAACGAGAGAAAATGCAAGGCTTTGGACTGTCTTAGTGTCATCACCGGCAGGTATAAGATTTTTAAATTCGCTATTCACACCGTGTCGTATAGTTATCGTATTTTTATGTGTAATTATGAATAATATATGATGAAACAAAAAAAATATAAAAATAATTCCAAATAAAAATATATTTCGCACTATGAACTGTATCTTCCTGTAACGTACTGACGTCTTGATCTTCATTGCTCGCAGGTCCTTGTTCGAAGTCGGTCCCGTGTTAGTATTCCTGACGCACGTGCCGCGAGACCCGTAAAAAGGACATCCACACGTGATCCATTTCGCGGCGTTTCTTCATCGAACAATACGATCTTAATTTATTCACAGATGTTATCCAAATCGTTTTCACGACGTGCTCGCAAAGATTTCCACGTTTCGCGTGGAATACTTTACTAAGTAAATTTCGTTCAATATAATACATTACATTGTTGCCTCTCCACCACCACCACATCGACAGCCATGTAATCCGTGTTACGCAATACAATGTTGAAGGCATATGTGTGTGTATATGATGTTATACGTGTTGGCGTGATGAGCGTCCCCAGCACGGTGGCTTATGGCAAACGTGGGGGAAAAATAGAAAGAAAAAAACGAACGGGATAAGTAACAAAAACAAAATGAATGAAACGGACACTGTACTTAGTTTTTGAATCACACTAGGAGAAACTAAACAATCCAGCCGTTGTCGTATTATTATATGCAAATCGTCCGTCATCAATCTGCACATTATATTATACAGTCGTATACCCGTACGGTGTTCGTTCGGTCGTGGCCATAAATGCGTTGTAAAAATACTTGAAATAACATGATGGACGACGGCGGACGCGGTATAATATAATATTATACTGCGAGTAATATTTCGAATCGTACATATTGATTTCACGATATAACTGTACTCTGCTTTTACACCTGGATAATAACTTATTATTTTTATAATTACTGTAATATAATGTTCTAAAATCAAAACACGCCTTCATCTCCCAACTCCTTTAATCAAAAATTGTTGATATGAATCCGGGTATTGTTAGACACTACAAATTTAAACAAAAACCATTGGTATCTCCTGGATATATTACACATTATTTGCGATCAATTAAACGAATGCGGCGGAAAATACACAAGACTCTTGTGTATAGTTCTGGAAACTCTATGAACTTTAATATTTGACTGTGTATTTTCGTTTATAATTTTACTCGTATTATATGAGATTCGATCAGGTTAAAAAAAAACACACACCAATTAAAAATTAAATTGATTTTTAATCCTGCGAATTTTCATTCAGTCTGAAATAAAATCCAGTTTAAAACAAAAAAGTTTATTCAATCGTTAAAATTATTTTAATCAAATAAAATTCATAAATATACAGTAGATAATGGAAAAAGAAAGAATGTCATAGAAAATCAAATTAACAAATATAATGAAAATACTATTGGATTCGAAGTATTGTAACTATAATTGCAATTTTAACATTATTTTTATATCTAGAATCTTAAAAAATGTAGACAATCACGAATAGATAAAAATAAAGAGATTTTGAAGGTAAGAATCGATAACAGAGAATATAATTTACATATAATACGTAAAATCATAATAATATACCAGTAGAATATAATAATTATCCTCTTGAGACAATGCGTAGTCGTTATAATCTAGATTACTTGTAATATATGAAAGAGTTACTGAACCTTTTTTCAAAACAATGAGTGATTGATAGATTTTGTAGTTTTACCGAAAAACAAAATATTGAGTGGTAGATATTATATTTTATACTTGATTTACTGCAGTATTCAAATAAAGCCAAAATATCTGGATCACTTTTTTCTCACTGAAATGATTTCAACAATTTTAAAATCCTTATAACCTTTTATAAGTATTTTCTCCCAAATACTTGATTTATTTTACTGCAAGCAATAATAAAAATTGTGTTGAGTTCTAATAACCTGAGTGCAATATTATGATTCAATATTTAATCATAAAATTAAGTCATTAACATTCAACGGGTGAATATGTGCATTAATACCTACGTGGAATACAAAATATTAAGCGTCCTG
The DNA here is from genome assembly GCF_003268045.1 of Sipha flava. Lineage (NCBI taxonomy): Eukaryota > Metazoa > Arthropoda > Insecta > Hemiptera > Aphididae > Sipha > Sipha flava. The sequence continues at coordinate 189,005 of NW_020273018.1, forward strand.
TTGAGAACAGTAAAATCCATTTATCGGAATCTATAAAAATATTATATAGGCTTCTACATATGCCAAACTTATTTTCAAAGTTGATCTTCGGGAATTCTATGAAATAATAAAATTCCAAAGACAAATTTTTCCCAGAAATATTTCTATAATATATTGTGAAGATATGTTTTTAGTACGGATGAATTTAACACTATCTAATGATATTAGATAATGATATAGATTTTAACATAGCAAAAAAAGTTTCTATTTTATCCGGAAAGATAACAGTCATAGTTAACACATGGCTTTTTTTCTGGATTAAGTTTGAATTTAACAATGTTTAATTGAATAATTGATATTTGAACAAATTTATTTTATGATTATTTTTTAAAAAACACGATATTAGAGTGGTGCAAATAACTTTGCTCCTATCTCCGTAGCGCCATAATATAGTGATAATTCAATAAAAATACCCATTTATAAAATGTGAAAAAATTTCTTTTATAACATAATTATTATGATTATTGTTTATTTTTCATCAAAACAATTTGATATATTCCCACTATTTTTTCAAATTATATTTTTATAGCATTTACTCGTTTTTAATTAAATTTTTCTTTAGTAAAAAAAAAAAAAAAAGAATAAAAATGTTACTTGCATATTTTGCAATCACGGTTTCATTGAGAAACCTTTTAAAGATCAGTGATGTTATACTCGCACTATTCTAGTATTTTATATGGTACCTACTTATCGTAACACTATCGTATTAAGTATTTTATGTCCAAATATGTAAAAAAAAAAAAAAAAACTAAAAGACGACAATGCTTTTTAGAAACTGAAAATGTTATCAATTTCATCAAAGAACCACGCCATCATGAGGCCATTATATCTCAAATGACGACTAATGCGTTTTTACTGTTCGTCCTTGAACTCGTAAAAAGAAAAAAAATCCTACATTTTCTAAAAACGATAAGAGTATAAATATGGTAAATGGTGTTCATAAAAGCAGTCACTAAATAAATCACTTTGGTAAATTAACCAACTGTAAAGGTTCATCACCACAAATAACTATAATAGAATCATTTTTCTGTTGGTGCATAGAGAAGAAAAAATATAATGTTAAATATAATAATGACATAACTTCACGTGTAAAAGAAAAAGGAATAACTTATAAACTAGTAAAAAAAATTGTGATACGTTTCATTGTAAATTATAATCAGAAATAATAGATTTTTCACTTAAAAATATTAAATTGAAGTGCATTTACTTAATTATTTTTATGATTTTTTTTAAATAAGCTTTTTCTATAAAAAAAAAAAAAAGAAAAATAAGTTATCATCATTTTCTTATTTAAAAATAAATTAACTACTACATGTACATAGCAAGGTGTGAAATTCGAAAATAAACACATTAAACAATATTTAAACACATAACTATTTACATTTTAATGTTCATGTATAAAATAATTTTGATTAAAGTTAAGTTATTTATCAAATCATATATTGTTACTTGTTTTCGTGTTCATTGATCCTAAGTATTCGGGTAGGCTTATTGTAAATAACTGTTTCTATATCTTTAGCAACTAATATTTTACATAAAGCTTAGTGGCACTAGTATCAGGGACCAGAACCGGAACCGAAATGAGCCTTTTCTGGGACCAGTTAATCTTAATTTTCAAATAATGAATAACTGTAACCTTAAAAATATGACAAATAATTTTGGTTAGTAGTAATATCTTGTTAGTAGGTTTAGCAAAATAAAAGTCAATTTTTTTTAATGTTTTTATTCTTTTGTGTTGTAAATTGTAATTTGTAATGCATATATATATATATATATAAATTAATTCATTCATTAATGCATAGTTTATAATATTATTATATCGACCAGTTTCGAATTAAAAATTCATTATCAGGTATATACAGAGTTTATAAAATCGGAACACTATATATATATATATATATATAATAAAAACGATTACAGATTTAATAAGTTATTTAAGTTTATAATATACAAAAAATACAATCAACTTCTTATCAAATTTAATTTAAAATAAAAGTTCTGGGTTGACAACAAAAGCATCAATCAAAAAAAATTGTCAATCTTTGTATTTATTATTATTAGTTTATTTTATTTTTTTATTTTTTGTAAATTATTAAGTATTTTACAATAAGTATATTTTCTATTAAGTACCAATAATAAATTATAATATTAACTCAAATTTTTACGATGTATAAATGTTTTAGATTCTGAGAATAATTTATAAAGATGTGCTTTTTACTCGCTAAAAACTCGTTTTATTCATGATCTACAGCCATTGGTGTTCCTGAACAATGTAAAACAAATACATTTACATTTTTCATTGAATATAAAATTAATTTTAATTTTACGTTTGCAGATAAATTTTATTTTTATATTTTAAAATAGAGTATTAATTAGTAGTAATAATCAAGTGCTAGTAACTTAGTATACTATAAAAAAAATAACCGTTAATCGTTTGAAAGCCGATGATAAAGTTTTTTGATCATAGATTACCGGTTAAAACCGGTTTTTAAAAATCATATTCTTCAATTTTTTAATCATATTTTTAATACAGTTTATTTAAGCGATTCGTCGGTTGATAATATAACTTTTATTATTACAAAATCAAAAACTTAATATACTTTAATTTGGTCGATTTCACTCAATTTCAATATTTATTTTTTCAAACTGCTTTAAAGTTTAAAACATATTATGATCAAGATAATGATAATCAAAAAACTAAATTACATAAAAAAATGTTATTGTTATAATTTTTTTATTTATAACTGTAAAAAACCGAAAGAAAGTATAATAATATTCTAAGATGACATTAAGATTGATACATTGTCACAGAACTTTTTGGTTTTATTGTATATAATACAGTACCTCAAAAGCTGGAGGAGCAGATATTAAAATGACAAAATTAAAATATCATAAATACTAAATGGACTAAGCCTCTATTCCACTAACTATTTCGAAATAGGAATCAGCACGCCACGAGGACGACGTTTATGACGGTATTTATAATGTATAGTTAGGTTAGTTAGGTTTATACCTATATATATATATATAAGCAATACTCGACAGCCATTATTTGGGGCAAAAAATTTAAAAATAGCTGGAAAATTAAATTCAACTATAATAGTATAATGTAATCATGACATAATTTAAGTATTAATAAATCGTTAATTATTTTGGTCGGGAATAGGTTTTGATTATAAAACCGGAATTGAAAATACGAGTTCATTGCTTTGATGTTAATATATAGATATTTACCTTAATAACCGATAACCAATAACTGCTTCCAGTATTCCAAAACTAAAAGTGGTTATCGGTTTCGGTTCTCAAATTTACGGTTTTTTACCGGTTTTCTTTACAAACCGGTTACCGGTTTTAAGCTCTTATAATAAGATATTTCAGAACACAATAATAATACGTAACAGTGTTCTCAACTTACATAATGCAACACACCATTTATTATTATTGCTGAGATTATTTCCTTGTACAGTCGTTATTTTACATTAGAAAGGTTAGTATTTCGATAATTTATCATAACCCGTTGATTTTTTGTATATTAAAGTTCAGTAAATTGGGTTTATTTTGAAACTCTTTGCCATAAAAATTTAAATGATTTTCAAGAATTTTTTATTTTCGATTAACAAACATACTATACGTTTGATGTGTGTATAATTTTACTTTTTTAATATAAATTGAAATACCTAATGAAACTCATAATAAGTTAAGATCCGTTTGTTTTGTAATTTAAAATCTTATCAATCTTTGGGAACAACTTTTCTTATACGTCCATACATTTCGGCAAAACGTCAAGTAAGTTACTTAACAAGTTTTGGTGATGCATCTATGTGTATTTTTTCTTCGTTTTATTTCAGTAGAATTTTTCTAAAGTTAGGTACTCCTGACTAGTTGATAGATGTTTAAGTACAATATTATTTTTATCTCGATATTAGTATACATAAATGTTTACAAAATAAATGGAAGAATACAAATAATCAACAAATATTATTAATTACTATGATGTAATACATTTTTAGTACCATTTTTAAGTATAATTTATATAGTTTCTGTTGAATACCGAATACTATTATTTTTTATTGTTTATAAAATAATATACATATAAACTATAATATACCCTATAGTGTATTATTTGTATTTATTTATGTAGTGTAATCTTTAAGTATTCTTTATTATGTAAGTAGAATAGATTTAAAGAATAGGACCACCAGATTAAAGCAGATTTAAGTATATCATTTTATAATTAAGGTATTATAGTTGATTCGAAATCACTCAAACATTAATACACAGTCGGTAATCAATGACAATAATTAGTTGAGTATAATACAAATAATTAATGTATGTTGAATTTTTCTATTATATAAAATATAAGGAAAGTTCTTGATATGTAATACTACACTAATTTATATAAGGCCGTTATGACTTATTATTAATAGCTTAACATTCTTAAAGAGTAAAATATGAGTATAATGAAATAAATGTTTTTTTTTTTTCGAATCTCATCTCTAATTCAATATTTCTATACCGTAATTAAATCAAAAACAGACTTTGAAAATACAAAGACTACTATACTGTGTTTGTGCTGCAGCGATTTTAATTAATGTTGCTCGCTCAGAATGACATGTTAAAAAATTAAAAAAAAAAAATTAAATAAAAATTCAACCGAGAATGAATGGTTCATGAGAAAGAACGGTTTACACAACATTATGCGCTACACCTAACTATTATTTAATCATAATTTTTATATTCTTTTGACAATGAATTTAAATAAAAACGACCGCAGAGCTGTTTACTCTTAGTTTTGGTTTTTTGAACTCAACGTAATGGACAAAAGAAGTACACGCATGGATTGTTATTTGATCAATTTCATAATTCTAAAACAAAACGCATCCGATAACAAATTGTTTTTAATATAATATTTTATTATAATGTTATTTTATATCGATGTATTGCTATCATATTTAAATAAATCAAATTTGATCAAAATTGATATGGCTGAAACGGTAGAATCCATAATGATATTATATACTAACGGCTGTTGTATAATTAGTTAAACTGATTGCTTTTAACAGGCCACCTACGATAATGTCATTATAAAATTATACATGAACATTAATTTTAACGACAATAAACCGTCAAATCATTACATTCCTCCCTGCTATCCTGTCACTAGTCAAAACAATCAGGTACATATTAAACAGTTATTACAATAAGTATTCCTAGCGTGCCCTCAAAATGCAGTTGTAAAAACGATGCTCGTGATTCAATCGGACATCAGTTTCCGACGCGGCGAGGTTACAAACAAATTTTGTTCACTTCAGCCGCGCTAAAAAAAAAAAACTTATTCCCGTAGACACGGTATGACATAGATCGATTGACTATGATAACGGTTCTCATTAAACTTGAAAAACGTAATACAACGAAACCCGATTAGCATTTGTTGGGATAGATGCGATCCAATATTGTCATCCCAGCTTTCGAGGTCGTTTCACCAATATCGTCCGAATCGCTATTGATCTCTCACACAAACAAAACGTAAGCTGTATTCAATTATTTTCGATTCACCCTATAACTCGACTGTTTTGACATAGTACCTGTAAGCGTTCCGTATATGAAATGCAATGATCGTCTAGTGTAACGTCGTGGTTGAACGTGATAGAAACAAAACGTAGCAACGTAGAATCTCGACATTAATAGGATTACATATATTTAAAACAAATAATGATAAATCAATTGAAAATATAAAATCAAAAGCATAAATACAAATGTATACAATTTAGATGTACTGAACTGGTCGTAAACACAAATTCCATGGGAGGCGCTTACTCGAATCAAACTCACTTCTAGCTAATAACAGCAATATGTGACGTTTTATCGCTAAATACTCGGGGTTTTTTTAATACATCTGTTCCCAGTATTATCTCGTGCTATATTCGAAATTAATGTTGTACCGAAACGGCATTCTATCAATATTTAACTGAAACGTCTTAAAGTACAAATTTTCCGCGTTTATTTATCTACCGCACTTGGAAAAAGGGATACGAAGCAGTTTATCATTCGATTGGTTTAGGTCGATAACAATTTAATCATGTTATTATTATGTTTAAAGAATGATATATAGTTTTACTACTACGATTAAAGGTGCTTTTACATTAGAGTCCGCATACGTACGAATGGTACACAAACGCTACCGCACAAAGATTTACTATATCGTTTACATTAGTGCGTCCGTTCGTATGCTCAAGGTTCGCCTCCAGATACACCTACTATACTTAGTACCGATCAAACTGTTATCGAGTGAAGTCATGTTGCCAAAATCACGTGTGTTTAATTTAAAAATTCAAAAATATCTACAAGATCCTAGTAGACTCCATTTTTTTCTTCGTTTCGTTCAAGTCTCATTTTAATTCATTGGTTATTTCCAATCAGAAGTCAATTTTTTTCTTGCCTATTTTATAATGAGGATGTTCAGGATCCCATAGAATTGGTCTTGATTTATATAAATTTATAAGATTTGAAAATTCATCGTCCGTCCACTCCAAAATTGAGTAAAAATAAAATATTTAACATATAATACGACGCAAACAACGCATACGGGCCAAATGCCGTTCAAATTGAATGGATGGTTTGTTTGATCTTACCGCTCTTCAGTCGATCACGACCGCACGCAAACCAACGTCTTCGTTCGTATGCGATCGGACTGTTTACATTATTCGTGCGGTTGTATTCTTGCGCCATTCGTTCGTATGCGGGCTCAAATGTAAACGCACCTTAATACGTACTACGGTTGATTTGGGTCTTATCTTTTATTCGACAAATATCAATCGTAGTGGGAAGATTCTTATCGTTTTTGGCAGCGTCTCCTAGTCGGATTCACGCTTCTATTACAGATTGTTTCATTATTGTTAATACTTAGTGTCATTATCGTTTCGTTACGGAAATAACAGTCAATTATCGCGGTAACGAATAACCACCACGGAGCCATGAACCGTAAATTCATAGCATTTGACGGGTACACCTAACGAACCGCGTTACTTTGACTGGAGTAAAACATTTTGGTGATGTGATGCGCGAACACAACTAACAGCATTAACCGGAAAACGAGATGGATGCAACGAAAGTCCAATTAAAATCTCAACCATTGTCTGAATGGCTGCTCCAAGTCACTGACAACTGGATGAAGAGTTTCCAAACAGAGAGGCGTGCATCCCTTGGGAGGAGCAAGCACTTTTGAGGGACGCATGAGGAAAATATTTACATTGTATATTATACTACCGTATATTTATTTTTAGTTCGACACTAATTTGCTTCCGTTTAAATAATCAAAAATTTCGTTTTATTTATTCATGGAAATGTTTGAAACTAGATTATTGTATGATATTACGAACTGAAGTAGAGTAGTTGTCTAGACAGACTACGGTAGTGAACGTTATATCATCACGATAACATTGTTCGCGGAGACGTACCGGTGTCGCGCAATAACCATGCACGTGATACGATTAGATCTATTTATTGCTAATATGTGCCATAGAGTTGGGTCAGGATTTGACGAATAATGCAAAAACCGCGATTACCACGATACTCGTTTTACTGTTAAATACAAAACTAGACCTAGATCGGATCGGTAGTGTAATTTTGTGTTTATATATTCCCAATATCAAATGCTTACATTGTGCGTGATTATTTGCTACACCTTTAAAATTTAAAACGTAGAGTATCTGAAATTATCGAATCATAATCTTAACGACTACGGTTTAATGGAATTATGGATATAAAAAACCCAGTTTTTTGATAAATTTTTAGTGTTGCACGAGGCATATTTCCATTTTAAAAACGTACACGAACAAAAATGAACACCAAATCACTGACCATAATTTTAAAAGATGATATTTATATCCTTGGTACTCAATAACATGTAATAAAATGTTAACAATGGAAAAAATTAAGCAATTACATTTTTTGAGCTTCATGATTGTAATTTCATGCATGCCTTATATTTTGAATGGCCATGCGTATAAATATATCTATGAATTATATTAACCATCGTATGAGATTAGAAAATGGAAAAATTGAATAGTTCTCTAATTCGTCACATCATGATAAAAATATTCTTTCGATTAAAAACCGTACACCTTCGACGAAACTGTTGAACAGCAATGTCTACGTATCGGCATTCGTTCACTATACTTTGATGCTTTAATACTTTAATGTTACAAAACGTGTTTACTGAAACGAATTGAGTTTTGTATTAACAAGATTGCTCCGGGAATTCCGGAAACGTAATGTAAGATCAATGCGAATATTGGTCTACATTTACGTTTCCTCACACACAGGTCCGAGGTTTATTTGCACGGTTGCACGAAAAAAAGACCGTGTCGAAAGCCTTTTATGTTGAGCGCATGCGTATACGGTAGTCGCGAAGGTATACGTGTATATAAAGTGCAGCACTTTCGGTCGACTCGACTGATTTTTTCTCACGGACCCGCGAACACGAAAGCTCAACGTGCACATATTACTGAAAATACTCGAACTCGAGTGCACACGAGAAAACTTCAACAATGACATTTTTTTCTAACCGTACCGTATCGTGTCTCGCAACGAATCAAGGGATTTGTGTAAGACTTGCAGAACGTATGGATAAATCGACCCCAAAATTTAATGTCCTTACCTCGTTAACCTTTGAACATTGTAATACGCTTGCTTCGTGCGCGGTAATATCACTACGTGTATGGAGTATGTGATTATTTTGGAGTCAAATTTTACACCACAGAAGTTATTTCATGTGACCATAAATCGATCGGCACTATAAAAAAATTTAAAAAAAAAAAGGTACGATGACACTATATGGGGTCTTTGATAAACATTTAGTGAATCTATATACTACACTCCGTTGACCATTTTCCGATACAAACGCGATAACACAAACTATACATATATGTAATACAAAATAATAAATAATTTAATATAACCCAATATCCGAATACAATCATTTCGAATAGCACTTTCATGTTAAAAACATTGTCATTTTTATTTGTACCTATGAAAATTATATGCTTTGAAATAATTAGGTAGCTAATCGAAAATATAAATTATGGTGAAATTATATTACTATGAAATGGTTGAAAAAATAAGCAATTATTCATTTAGAACAAGCTCGACTTCCGTATGCATTGAATATTTTGTTTTATTTAATTTTTTTCTTACTGATTTATAATATATTTTGAAGTAGTAAAACATTATTATGAATTAACAATTCATGTAAAATAAAAATAAATGTTTTTTACAGTGATTTTAATTAATAATTATAAAAAAAAAGAAAAACAATAAATCAAGTTAATAAAGTAACTAAAGATATTCCAAGTTCTCAGCAATTATTCGATAGCAAAGTATTCGATATCATTATTAAGACTCGGTCCTTACCCAGTACTCTGTGTAATAATGAAATTTTTACTCAGCTAATACTCGGTACCCGGTTTATAATCATTTTTCTACAAGGGAAATCTCTAAATGTTACGATTTAATAAAATTATTTTACATAAAAATGTGTACTTTTTTTAAATAATCGTGCGTATTTCGTACGGCTGTGTGCATACATTTATAACTATTAAATTATTCTGTGCATATTTAACAACGCGGTCTTATCTTACTCTACTATGGTACCTATAATATTCATTCATTCGATTGTGGTACGTTTAAACGTAATGAAAAGCATATTCACTCATAGCGCAGCGAACTACTAAAATATTTACCGACCAGTCGATATTTTTTGACCCTTAGATACGTCATCCGGAAGGGAAAGAATTTAATGGACCCATAACAAATTGACATATATTTACATTTTCAAAATCATTTTGAATACATTTTTCAATGTGCTTCGATCACGGTTTAGTTGCGTTTTGTAAGACGTTAAGTTGCTGTAAAGACGTTGAAGCAGTCGGTCAATATCCATTTATAGGAATTACCACCTGCGTAGACGAAACAAATGACACTGTACACATTCGGAAATAGATTATTCAGCTTGCAGCAATTCTGTGGGTTATTCGTTTTGGTTCAACACACCTTGGAACGTTGGTATCATTACCGCAATAAACTAAAAACTGTGTCTAACGGACAATAATTTTTTTTTTCGAGTAAAAAAATATCATAATAGATATATTATGTAACTATTTAAACTGTATTCATTCAAAAATCAACAAAAAATAATATTATTTCAATGGTAGTGTAGTGATAAATTTTCGAATTCGATAGAATTGTCTTCACAACTTATCAATTATTCTATTTATGTTTTAGTAACAGTTTTCCTTTGAAACTACTTGAAAATGATTCGGCATCGCTGTATATATTTATTCATTGGTTTATTCGAATCGCTTATCATAGTAATCTTATTTATTCTTGCATATTGTACTATTTACTCGGTAAGTCAGAACGTAAGTTTTAAGTGTTATGATAATATTTCTTATTAAATGTATTGAATACGATAAATACACAGTCCACTGTGTATTAGGATAAAATGTATTATAAGGAATAAGTTTCATTACAAATATATAAAAACAGTAAATGATAATTTCTATACAGTTTCCATGATACAATATACCGAAAAATCATCTTTCGTTTGCGAAATTGAATTTACTGTTATAATGGTGTTCATATACGTATTTGAATTCGTTGAAATGAAAGTCTACTCGGCGTATTATCGGATCTAGTGAGGATGCGTAATATTATTTCCCATTGCTCGGAAGCTTGTAGGATACAATCGTTAACTCGAGCCGTGAAAGATGGAAGATAACAATGTGACAATTGTGTCGGATGAAATTTGGTCGGATTTGCCGAGAAATCAAATCGTGAGGAAACACAATTCGTTTTAGAAGAAGAGAAAATTCAATTTCTTGCCAATGCAACCGAAAGCAATACACTTTTCCAACTTTTTATTTTCTTATTGGCGTATGTAGAATTCACTTTTGGAAATTGTGATTACTTGGTAAGTATGCGAAATGTAGTAATCTCCGATGGGTCTGAACTTAAAATTTAAGTTTTGATAATAATAACGTGGATTTCAATTTTTCGAATTTCATTTAAACTTTCTGCTTTCCAGTGCATCACAGAGCCAAAGTTTAACCGCTATAATTTTTACGTCGTACGGATAAACTTTAATTTTGTTCTTTATATATAAACCTATACATAAATACTCGTTTCTACAGACATCAGCTCTGAATTTAGGGGAGGCCAATAAAATCTCTTGTTAGAAAACGTCTGTCTCTCGATTTGTTTCTACGACGAGGATATACGATAAGATCAGAGTAGAAAGTATCATGGGAGAAATGACGACGACGACGACGACGTAGATACGAGGACTGTTTTTAAAATCCCAGATTAATGGTAAGTCTTTATATAGTCCTCATCTCGGGCGACAGATTCCCTCTCGCGCGCGCAAAACTTTGGAATACAGCTTATGAAATCCGAGTGAAAAAAAATTGCGTGCAATGTATATTTTTTAAACGGAGTGGAAAAAAACCGAAAAAAACAAAAGTAAATCCCATTTAACTCATATCCAGAATCTTCGGAGAATTTAAAAAAATACAAAAAAATCGCTATATAATAAAAAAAGAAAAAAATATTTTTGCAGCATAGCGAACATTATTAAATAAGAATCATATAAAATGCTTTTAATTCTCAAACAACATAAAATCATAGAACAAAAAATTACTTATTTCACAAAAATAAGTATAAACGCTAAAGCTTTTCTGTAATTTTCTGTCGATATTGAAAAAATTAGGTAGTAAATTGAAAAATATCTGCTTAAAAACTATGTTTTGTTTTATTTTTTTATCTCATCAGGTTTAATATTTTGGTATGGATTTACTACACGAAAAAAATGTTTAAGTAAAAGACTAAACGTAATTGTAAAATCAATACGATTTTTGGAGATCTCAAAATCTAAAAGATAGTTGGATAGGTTTTTTTGTTTTTTCAAACATCTTTAAATAAACAGGATTTTACTCAAAATGAGATAAAAGGTCACTGGGTCCTTTTACATACACACCATTTAAAATTGTCTATTTTAAAAATACATTTATTACAGAAACATCTATAGCTAGTTTATCTATGGTAAAACACGCCTGATGTAAAACACATAGATATAATTGTTTCATTTTATATTTCAAAATTATAATCCTATAAAGTTGAAGCTTTCACTTTTTTTCAAATAAATAAACGAAAAAATAACTTTGAATTCCGTGTTTAAAAATATTACCTTGTAAAATTCCATTTAAATTCGAGGACAGTAGTTGATTTTGAATAACCAAGTGTTTTGTCGAGCGCTGACATGCTTACATACATTTTTCGATGAAGAGGTACGTTTTGTTATTCAACTCAGCTCCTTGAGACCAAATATATTTGTCAAACAAAAGTTGACTATTTCCGATTAGAAGTGGTAAAATGGTATGAAATACGACAAATCAATATTCTAGTAACAATAACTTATAATAAAATGATTAACAATAAGATTATTATGTGTGTCAATCATATTTCGGAACGAGTGGACCAAAGCATTTCGATATTCAAACATTTTATTTCGGTGATACATTGACGGTAACATAAACGTCTCTTATTATCACGTGCCATCCTTAATATCAGCAACGCAAAGAGCAGTCCGGGTCTTCGACCATTTTACAGTGTGAACCATCTATTATTTTTAAAAAATCACAGGATTCGCATTCGTAGTAAAAACATGAATTTTAAATTCATTTATAAATTATTTTAGCATTTTAATTGTAAATTATAAATTGGTGATCCCAGAAGGAGCCTACAAGGAACGGGGTATCGTGACCAAATAAATAATTAACTCCCCTACTTACACGTCACGATGACTTTCAATAAGCTGTGTGTGTGTGTATGTTTGCACCATTTTGTCGAAAAAAGAATGAAACTATAATTGAAATAAGTATGGACGAGATATTGTGTGATTTCAACAAAATGGTGCAACTGCCTATATAGCAGTCACTCAGCATTCTGCGATAAATGTTTCCTGTGCATATTGTTTCTTTACGTGGAGATATTGGGTGACTTTCACCGAGTTCACCGAATTCGAGACCTTGCGATTTTTTTCTTTGGGTTCTCTCTATTTCTTTAAAAACATTATTCCCAATCTGTGGAAGCTCTGAAGGAAGTAATAAACTAAGAATTTACCGCCATTTCGCCTGAAATGACCCTTAGGATCATAGAAAACTGTCGAAAAAGATTTAATAAAATTATGAAAATGAAGGCCGCCACTTAAGTGATGTAATTTTTTATAATAGTTAAAATAGAATAACGCCGTATGCACAATTTATGAATAAAACGATTATTTTTAAACTCGACTTGGTTTATTATTTATACGTTTCACGAATTAAGGAGATTTTTCTACCGCACCCTGTATGCATGAGCCGTGCTAGGGTCACTGGCTCGCTCGTACATCGTTGCACAACTCTATATGCGTAAAATATCACCGCACAGAATCGTACTCAGTCACACGGTTGCACATAACATATTTACACGACGGACCCCGGTAATGAGATACAGGACGCATGCACGACACAATGTCCGCTGTTTCCGCCGTCACCGCCACTGATGTACGTAGCATTATGTAACGTATATGATAGTAATTTTTTACCACCACTAACGTAATATATTAAACCGAAAAATCGACCGTTCGTTCTCCCGATGATTCGTCCGACATGCATACGCAGATCTGCAGGTCAACGTGGTCGTTTACATTTTTTCGAACGACCTGATCTGATGACTTTACACATCCATCCGTCGTATCCATTATTACTCCATCTGCCAATAATTCTTAACCTTAACCCTTCCAGATGGATTATCTTTTTTTTTTGTATTATTGGCGTCCACCATCGAGAATAACTCAAAAAATGGTTCGATTTAGTCGATGTTATAATATTTTATTGAATAACTGAGGGGAGATATAAATACAATGACCATAGAAAAAAATTTGAATATTATCTCCTAAAGAAATTTAAAATTCAAAACTACTCATAAATAGAATAATAAAATTGTTTCTGTATATTATACTACAGTACATTTAAAAAAAAAACAAATCGTGACATGTATATGTATAAACGCTTCAGTAACGTGATATTATCTCGTATGTTTACTGAATTATATTATTGTATATGAAATTTACGAATACGATCAAATTAGACGAAAATATGACACTATGTTCGATATAATTTACAGAGTGAAATAAATAAACGGTTGTTGTAAATAAAAAAATTAAAAAAAACATGGAAACTTATACGTTACAGTTAATCCATAGAAATTCTGAGTTAATTTCTTTCGGTGACGACCAATGTTGTAGTCAAAATGTTAGATTGACAAAAAAATAAAAATTTAAACTTTCTGTTTTATATTGTAGTGCTGAAACTAGATATTAAGTTTTCTACGACAGAAACTATATTATATTGTTCTAAACAATATTTAAAAAAATGTTTTCGAATAGTCACCTTCGTATGTTGATAATAGTTGTATTTCTTTTTTTCAAATGAACATTTTTTTTATCTGATCGACCACTATAAATTTAAATTAAGACGTTTTCTTTTAATTTTGTGTATCGCGTCGATAAATGTTCTAATGAGCGAGCATTACGTATAATTTGCACAACCTAACCTACGATTATTATCAGTTCAACGTTATATATTATAAATGTATTGCGTTCATATCGTTTGTCGTCCTTTTTCGATTTTAAATAAAAATAATAGTCATCCCCAACCTACGCAAGTACGGAAGTATGTTCGCATGGCCATGTGAAATCGTAACGAGTTTAGAACGTTACCAGTGACCCGGTTGTACCCAGCGCACACAATGACCACGTCCTCTGGGCCCGATTTTATCTACCGAACCATACCGAGCGTTCGTTGTTAGAAAGCACGAGCCAAGGACAAGATACACGCATCACGTCGGCTTTGTCACGTGTTCATTACAGTACACGTGGTCGCAGCGTTTGCAGTTGAATCGCTTATTTAACTGGTAGCATTTGCACCGCTAACCCGTCTGACGTAATGTTTTAGAGACGAATGACAAGAGAAACTCTTTCCCAGTAAAAGTGACTTTCATTACCTTTGGTTGTGTATACAGGTTCGTACAACCGTGTAACACGACAATTGAACCTGACGCAACCGATGCGCATGCGCATTTACTTTCAAGAAGACGGCTCGATCCCAGTTCGACGGGAAGTTCGATCAATATCGATATTTTCACGTTGAAAACAACCACGGGCCACCTATTGGTAACCAGTGGTTACTAACCATTTACATAAGCCTTTGTCGTTGAGCAAAAACATAACTATTATTATTATTCTTATTATAATCGCAGCGGTTGTTATTACAAGCACACGCGCACTGCTCCCTCCATGCTGGATCGACCGCAAACACTTTCCATACACGACCGACCCAACGTTAACGACATATCACGTAACAGCATTGGCTCACTTGAGTATATGTTAAACTTATGAATGCGACTTCATTTGTGGCCTCGTTCCATGATCCCATCGTAGTCATCCCTCGTGCGCGATCTTATCCTGCGTTGTGCAACAATCGCTACCCGAGCTAATTTATTCATTATTCTTACTCTTAATTCGATCGCTGATCATTCCCTCCCTCCCCTGGGTAACCGATTTTACGTAATTAGTCTCATGACCGACCTTTTTATTCGGTCCGTGCACGCAAATCCATAGCGAATTGAACGCACAACCACGGTCGCAACGACGTTCCGTAAGCCGTATCAAAAACCTTTTATCTTTGGTCATAACTTTGTTCATTTGCTCATTTATATTTATACGTTTTCACTACAACTTATCGTACAACATAAACCGATTTGATTGAAAAAATATTCATCGTATTTCAATTGGAAATGAATACTTTGATTTTAAAAACAAATTATGATTTACATTCGATGTTTAGGAAAATTATTGTTTTTTTTTTCGGATTGTTGTACCCATATCAGTATCAAAAATTTCACAGTAGTATATTATATTGTATTATAAAAATAATTTAACATAATTTTGAGTGCATAACTTGATTACATCATAATTCAAAAATCATTAAAGGTGTTAATCTCAACCCTTCAATGTAAAAAATTTTTGTTAACTATCTCAATATTAGTTATAAAATATTTTTTTTTTTTTGTTTTACGAAACATAATATTGATTTTTACAAAAAAAGATAAATACTGTGCAATAGTATTCTATTATTTTATTTCTTAATTCAACATCAGTCAAAAATGTTGCTACTATTTAAGTAATGGAATATTACTATCTAATGAATAAAATATGATATCTCTCCAGGGTTTTTTTTTAAGTACTGATATAAATAAATAGGGGATAGGTGGAAAGGATTCGATTGAAATCCGAAACCAACCTTTTTTTTTTTAGAAAAATAAACAGATTTTAACCAAATATTTCATTTCTGTTTACAAAATAATTCGATTTCACGATATACGGAAAAATGCAGATTAGTTCCGTCGCATTTAAGGCATGTTGGCATACATATTACATACTGAACTTACGGAATACGGCATTATGTGATGGTATTAAAAATACAAATAAGAACTAATATTTTTAATTTTCATTAGCAACCACAAACGATATAGCAAGTTATAAACATATATATCAACAATATAGATAAAACAGTAGCATTTGAAATATAATTAAAATGTACACATGCGGTTAATGAATTTAGATTTCTGTAATTATGATAAAGTTTTATACTCTTATAGTAAATGAATAGCTATTTTTTTATGATAAATAATTAGTACCATTTCTTTGTCCTAATGAAGATTATGATAATCTCAACATTTTTCAATTCATATAATATTAATAATATTCTTATGTAATATAAAATGTAAAACCTTTTAATGCAATAAAGGTTATACTATTTGGTGTTCATCGAAATAGGAATGTATTAATATTGCCAACACACAACGCCGTGTTATTAGTTTTCATCGTTTTATTATATTACTACCATCAACCGATAACATTCTAAAATATTGTAATATATTACATTATTAATAGTGGAATAATATAAACTAATGCGTTTCAAACGGATCAAACGGAATTTCAAATTTCCCAAAATAAAATAATTGGTATGTTTGTAATTTGGTACACGACGTGTATAGTAACGTTATTAATGTTATATTACTTATGAAACATAATAATATGGTTAAAAAAAAATGGAAGATCGTATTATTAAATTCAAATTTTTATCAAATTACCTCACTTATAGTCGATATTATAGGTAGTTTTTTAAGAAAATTTAAATTATAAAAACAAAAAAGCTAGGTATTGTATGCGTCACTTGTATGAATGACAATGGAAAAATTGACCCTTTACTACTCTTACGACATATGTTGGTCGTGATAGGCAGATTATTTCAAATAGGTTATATGAAGCAATAGTCTCTTTTATCAACCTCCTATTTTTTTCTTCCTATTTCAAAAAATGAAATCATTGATGACTGATTTTGACGATGTTGAGACGCAGCCGATAATTTTATTGCTCGACACGACGTCCACCTTCTTAATTTTTCATGATCATACTATAAAATGGAATATATCATTATTACATATGACCAATATTTTTATAGTTGGACTAGTTCATGGAAATGTACGTGAAACACGGGCAATTATAAAGGGAGATGCAGAAAAACTTTCAAATTTCGAAATGAAAATTCTGAAGAATACATATGAACCGGTGTACAATGTGGATTCAAGAGTATTCGAAAGGAGAAAAAATTACGAGTGACGAAGACTGTATAGTAACCCAAGTATATGCCAATTATTTCGTAGTAAGAGGATATAATGGGCGGGCCATGTGTGTCGAGCACAAGGATGCCTCATAAGGAAAGCTATGAGGGGAAACTCAATTGGAAAGAGAACCCTGGAGAGACTGCACCAGAGATGGTTTGATACGGTGAAGAGAGACCTGTCCAAAACAAACAACACCTTCAGCATCAACATGGCAAGGGATAGGGATCGTTGGAAAAGGATTGTTGAAGCGGCAAAGGACCTTAATAATTTGAGGTCCGTATTAATAAACCAGAAGAATAGGAAGAAGATTATTATTATTATGAATATTATTAATTATTCTTTTAAAAATCTGTGATATTTTTTTTTGATGCCTGAGGTACCGAAATATTTTCATAAAATATTAATACGTCACATAATGATTGTTGATTGCCTAAAACGTCTGTCGGTGATTTGAAGAAAAAAGCATAGTATTAGCCATTATCATCTTCAATGGTATTTCTGTGATTCATGAAAATACAGAAATGATATACTTATGAATACTCACAATTTTTTTATTGTTGTAAACATAATATGGCACCCACGATGTTACGTCGACTTTCAAAGCAAACTTTTCCGGAGCGGCGGGTGAAAATACAATCGTCTTGCAGAGTTCCGTGAATTGTACTCCGCGATTTATCCATCGTTATTATTACGGTCCATAAATGATAAAATAACGAGTAGAGAGCATCGTAATATGTTTTTACTATATACTTAAAGCTTGTACCTTAGCGTAGTATTGCGTTAAATTTTAACTTCGATTTTTCAAATAATCTGAATTTACTTCCCCTTCCTCTCATTCAAAGTATTAAAGAAATCGATTCGGTTCTTTTACTACCCGCTATTTTCAAGACTCATTCAAATCAGAAAGACTTATGTACATTGTACATATTATTTTTAAAACCTCGTCAGTTACAGAAAAGCAAAAAAAAAAATTCTCACCACATATCGTAATTGATTAATTTAACGAAAAAACATTTATATTATTCATCATTGCGAAGGGTGGTAGAAATATGTATCAGACGTTATTTCGATTGAGTGTATCATGTTTTTGTTTTTCAAATAGAAAAAGCGTGATCAGATCGACCTATAACATTTAAATGTTTTCATTATTTATTTTTTCTTGTTAAACTTTTTATGCGTGAAAGATATTACACGAGGCCTACTTTATAGACGTATGTCCTTATCATTAATTTTCTTATCTTATTTACTTTCTTGAGTAAAATGCTATAATATTGTTTGACGAGCGTATATAGCTGTGTAGCATAACATGTGTTTCAATCAACAATAGCTTAAAGTAAACATAGATGACTGAAAGGTTGTTGTAGTAATGCATTTTTAATACATTTAGCAGAAATAAAATATGGGAACGAAATTAAAAGGGACGACCGTGTACTTAGTGTGAAACTAAATGTCGTTTCAAGCGCATAAAATAATTGTAGTTTAAAGTGTGTGTATTTATGAGTATACTGTTACTTACTATTGTTTCATATCAATATTTCTTTAAACAAAAATGTGACGTTAGCAATTTTGAATCATAACAACTAGACTCGCCCGAAACGAATTATTGTATCAGCTTATTACAACTTTTTGCAATAGCACTAAATAACGTTTTTTTAACCGTATTAAGATTCTCGAAATAACGGAATGGATACAAGTAACCTGGAAAATGGTTTCTAAATAAAAATATATGCCGCATCAATATTACACTATTGATAATATTACTTTTTTATTTAAAATTATTTTGACAATGGATTCAATTATGAATAACAATTGCACTCGCTTCACTATTTCAAATGTCATTTGATCATAAATGAATAAGTAATATCTTTAAGAAATTTTATTAAAATTGTCTCGATGTAATATATCATTTACTTGACATTAAACGAAGAGGCAGAGCTTATTGTATCTATCACCTGACATGTTTAAATTTAATTGGTCTGTAGAAAATCAAATCACATATTAAAACACGAGTAATCAATTTAAATAATATAAGTTAAAAAAAAAAAAAAGTAAAAAGTAAATCTACAAAAATGAAGTTATAAATCGTAATTATTTGTTTCATATATGTATAATTTTAATAATCACCAGTGGTTTTTCGACTTTTGCCAATCATTTTGATGCTTTATTATTACAAATACCATACATTGTGAACATTTATTGCTGACTGTTGTCATGCGCATTAGTTACTTGGCAAATTTTGATACAAGAACAAAAATCGTTTCATTACCATATTTTATAATTAATAATTAATGTGACATACTAATTGACAGTTAAATAATACATATATTTGAACTAGTTAATAATATTTAGTTTATTCACTATAATGTGACAATTATTTTTTTATTTTTCACAATATCTTCACTTATAAATTTTTTGTAATTTTTGGCACTTAAATAGAAAAAATTTGCTTCCTATTTTTTGGGTAGAGGTAAATTAAAATATTCATAAAAAGTTTCTTTCATATTTTATATTATTTCCATTTTATGATTGATAAATTATTTAATCAAAATTAATTTAAATAAAAATTAAAATAACAATTTTAAATACTCTAAAAAAAACGGTTGGGCTAATATTATGATAGTATATACATCAATACTAACGAAGATATACTCAGCAATTTCAAGTTAAAAAATCGAATTTTTAAGTATCTTGCAAACTATTTCTAACGATAACAATAATAATATACGAACGTAGGTTTCAAACACGGATCTAAAAAAAATAAACAATGTCCGAAACATAATGATACAGAAAAACCTTTTTAGATCTTAATATTATCGGAAATATCTTAAACTATTCGAGTACATCGCGTATGTATCGCAAATGTGGTCAACATTTACCAAGCACTAGTTGTAAATATTAACAATCACCGGTGTACGACCACATAAAGACTATTTTGGCAATATACACTAACATTATACAAACTATCATCATTCACCAACTATAGTCCCACTTCTTAACACATATATTTGTATAATAAAACTCATTTTGTATTCAATGATTAACTAAGTTTTTCATTTTGGTATAGTAATAATACTCACTATTGAAGTAAGAATATAAATGCGATTCAAAAACATACAATAAAATATAGTATAAATATTTTTAAAGAAATGTCGTCTTTCTTTCATTCTGAAAATTGTAAATTTAATCGAAAAATTCTTTGAACTGATGAATAGACTTTTGTGGAACATATTGAACAATTAAGTTTTGTGTTTACGAAATTTACCATGCAGGAATTGCGCGTATAAAATATATTACTCCATATAATGTGGATAATATAATGTGTGTTCTTTCAGATTTTCATTTTATTTAATTGTATAATAAATTTTCAATCTTGGCTATTAGTAAAATAAAGCTGCATTCAAAATAGTATTTAAACTCATGAAAAAAAAAAGTTGATTTTGGTTACTTCAGAAGTTTTTTATCTTTTCAAAGTCCCAATGGGTGTTAAATTGGTTTTATAACAACTGTCATTGTTTAAAACATTTTATAACAAACTGCTCAGGGTAAGTCAAGAGTAATGTACTTAATATTATGATGATAATTAAAGATTTGGTAAATTTTTAATAATATAATTTTCAATTGTATGAAAAATAATTTCAGTTGATTAAAAAGAAGTGTTGATAATTAATAGGTATATAATAGTTGTCATTATATTTAAATATATTTTTTATAACGGAACAATTTATAAAATAATAATTACATATAATGAAAAAAAAAAATTTAACATAAAAAACAAATTGTATACTTGATGAATGACCACACGAATTCATCGGAATTGTTTATTAAATATTTAACAAAAAAAAAAAAATTGAGATTAATTAGTGTGGGGTGGCATAATATCGTACATTTATAATGAATGTTTGTCAGAATGATCATTAATCTTAATGTAAATTTATACAAATATAAAATATTTAGGAAATCAAACAAGTTAATTTGCATTAGATTTTTCTAACAAAATGATTAAAATCATTAAAAATTGCAGCAACGTATTTTATGACGCAACATTTACATTTTGGTTTAATCACACATCGGTCAACTTTAGCTGATATAGTTTATCTTCAACATTATACCCCGGAGTCTCTTAAAAAATGTTTTACGTCTCATTTATCAAAATCGTTCAAATATTTATACTATTGGGTTACTATTTTATTGTGCAACAATGAAACCAAAAGATATATTATCATCTCCTGTCACGTCTGTATTAAATGCGTTAACGTTATCATAAAAATAAATTTATTATCGCCTTGCGTTTCAGAAAAATTAAATGTTTCAGTTGAAATTCGTTTTTTTCTTTAAAGGGAGTATTTAAATTTATTCAAAGGATCAATATTTTAAATAAACCACATGATTAATGAAATTAAAGTGTAGTTAAATGTTCATTAAGAAACGCAGTGCCGTACGCGGTTTTTTGGAGGTTACACTGTCAAAAAAAATTGTTAAAAAATAAAATGAAAATCTAAAGATTAACTGGCTTGTTACAAACAATTTGATTCTGAGGTTCAATTATTGCGTTCATAAATCATTCTCCTCGTTAAAAACGAACTTAGAATATTCAAATTCATTTATGAGAACCAATGACGGTATATTTGCGGGGAACCGACTAAATTCATAATAGTTTTTACAGTTGAATCTTAGTAAAACTAATCAGAAAGGTATGTGAAACGTTGTTTTAAATGACATGTAATTAAAACAACGTACCTACTCGTAATAATTTATAATTCATTATTCCTCTTGATAATTATTTGAACTAATGACACTGCAAATAGAACACTCTTATTTTAGGTTTTTCGATAGCTTTTTATTATCATGTATAAATATAATGGTTTTTTTTAATTTTTTTTTATACATACGAGTGTGGTGTAATAAATTTCACCATTATACCAAACACTTACATCAGGTTTACTCGAATTTAGCAGTGCGAAGTATTTCTATAACGAGATATTATATATTTATATATATATGGAGTAACGTTAGAATATATATATATAAATATACCTATCTATCAAACAGTTATCAATCTGAATTGCAAATTCAAAATTAACAAACGGGTTTCCCTGCTTACTCTTTATACCAAAATAATTAATACTAAATACATGAGGACAATAAGTAGAGGTAGAATTAATCCTTGTGATAGAATTCCTGTGACACTTAATCCAATCAGATATGCATTCCTCTAACGGTTCCTATTTGCCGTTCAAAATTAATTATAATTCCTGATACAACTAAAATATACTGAAGTATATGTAGGTAATGCAATTTTACATCGCGTTATAATACATTCATGATATTCGATAGCCGTATACGATGGAAATACCAACAGTTTTCTCTGATAGTCAGGAAATACTGATTAGTACTTTAAGAACTATAATCTGTTTTTCTTTCATAATTTAGGATATTTGAATAACAATACTTAAGTTTAAATACTTTAATTACTATATAAAATTAATTTTCTGAATAGGTAATTGTCTTATATTTCCATTTATTTTGAGTACAAATATATTAATTTCTATTTCAATTAATTTCTTTAGACTTGTTTGTCAATAAAATTATCTTATTATTCTTATGAATAACAACGTGTTCTACGAAACATCACTGGTCATTCGTTTTCGGTCTCGTGTTAAATATAAATTTTAATATTGCCTTAAGTAATTACTGTTTGAAACCAAAATCATAAGGGCCAGAAAATATATTTTAAAATACAAAAACTAAAATAGATTTATCATTTTTAAATTCGTCTAGTAAATATTTAGAAGTATTGAAAAAAGTATTAGAAAAAAATAAAAAATAAATCAATTGGTATGCTTAATTCAATTTAAAAATAAAATTACAGAACTAATAACAGAACTGAATTCATAATTTATAGATTTTTATGTAATGAATCTTAAATTTAAATTATTTACTAACCCAATGACAGTTGATATCTAAAAACCTGAATGCTCCTGGCGTAATAGAATATGCTTTGAAATAAACGTAACTGAAAATATATATTGTCAATATACTATAATCGCGAGTTAATTGTGGTGACGGTGGTAAACATTATTTAAGTAATTTAAAAATAAAACAATGACAATTCAAGAACTTGAAATTTATATGGAATATATACGCATTCAAAATACAAATGCAAACCCGACACGAGGATAACGCGAAAAAAGAATCGGAACTATCGTCTCGCGCCAAATTAATATTAACAATGATAATATTTCACAGTAGATATACACGTTTATCGGAACGTGAAGTATGCTATTGAAATGCATGAACAGTTCGATACGTTATGCAACAATGTAATCGATTTATTAATGATAAGCGTTATTGAAACAGGAATCAGTAAACATGTTGTCTAACACGCAGTGTCGACCGATGTGTCAAAAAACAAAAATTAAAAAACGTATACAAACCTATAATTAGCCATTTCCAAACGGTATTTCGCATCCAAAAGGGTTAACATACTTGGCTGAGTCACACAATAAAGTTATTAATTTTTTCTACTCGTTAAAATATGGACACGATATTTAGTACTAGTTTTAGAAGATATTTTAGTCAAAAAAGTTCTATTTACTTGGCCGTGTTAGAATTAATGTTCTCACTCGTTTATTAAATAAATCTATAACTCGATGCAAAACGCGTCTACCGCATAAGCTCGAGAATTCAAGCCCTAGTGCATTAGCATTTTTTGATTTATTGCTTCTCCATTTATGTGGTCGACGTACGTTTTTTCTTACCTTGAAACTTATCCTCAACCTTGTCTTCATCGTAAATATCATCAAACATTTTCAAAAAAATTATTGTATTTAATAATATTTACATTATAACACTCCGAATTAGTACTAATAAATTGTTAGTTGATGTTGATTCCTTGATACAGAGATTTTCAAAGTACATGACATCTTTTCATTTCTGTTACTAATAATAATTCGGATCATTGAACGAATCGTCAATACTTGAATCACTCATACTTAAATCATATATTATATGACAACTTTATATTATCTAAAAATTGTTTAAAATATTTAGATAACTGAGTAAAATATTGATTATCATTAATCACATATTTATATAGTGTTATCATTTTGTACGACAACAAAAAATTTCCAGACATGTCTTGTTATTTCACCAAATGAAAAATCAGACATATCTATTTACATTATATATCCGTATACATTCGGTTATTACACCAATCGATGTGAAATAGTTTTCGTTTGAAATACGATTTTGATTAAAATATAGAGATTTCTTGTTGTTACTCCGAAGTTTTTGTTTACTAAACCAATTATGACGCCACTGCCGTGGTTATATTCAATAATATTGAGGGTAAAATTTGATATTAGTGTCATTCTGTTATCGTTCTTTAATGCTAATTCAATTTCCCGTGATTAAAATATTAAATACAATTTTGAAATTAATACCTTTGTATAATAATCTTAATATTTTAGTGCTCTAACCATTTATTCTTATAACTTCAACGTCATCGGTTGTTTCGTTTACATTTAATTTGATCGAACACGAGTCTAATGGTACCATAAAAATACTGTCTTAACACAGGTTGAGACGGAGAAAAACTTGGATCGAAACAACTCAGAACGAGAGTAAAAACAATGCGTAATAACGATAATAATACATAGCTCGATTTGACCGTATTTGGACGTACGCAGTTGGTGCAATTTCCGTGTAGCCGTCATCGGGGCCGTCAAGCGGATGTGGTGGCAAGGGCTAGAGCCCCGGGGCCCATATCCGTGATTGGACGCGTCGTCTCAGCATATTATTCGAAATCATTTTACGTACTCGTCCGCCGCGGCGTAAAACGCCAATTTCAATATTTCCACTGCACCGAAGTGCATACAAGGGCGTGCAAGCAGAGGAGATCTGGAACGGCCTGTTGAAAGTTCTCGCCGATACCGACCATTACGCACGCGCTCTCCGGTCTCGCTACTGATAGTCTAGACCAGTGGTTTTCAACCTGGGGGTGACGAATCATAGGTTTGGGGGTCGCAAAAATTAATGGATGAAATGATTTTTCCATATTATTGAAAAATAATATAAAGTTAATTATTTATTTTGTGAAATTTTTAAATATAAATCAATCAAAATTGTTTATCATGTAAATATTTTATCAGTAATTTAATCAAATTTTGAGGAAGGGAAGGTTCACAGAGTGATCAAGTATGTCTACCCTAACTACCCCGTGCGCACGCTTATGCTGTCTACACTAGATACATTTGTTGAACGCACAACATATGCATATGTTCCCGGTCCGTGCGTTCTCTGGTGTGGACATGGATTTGACTGAAAACAATGCAACGGTCTCTATCCCCCTTTCATCCCTGGACTATGTCGCGCGTTAACGGTATGCACCACGAAATAATCCCTTGGCGGCGGAATTTTATTAGCACCTTTGACTGGTTGACAGGTATCGCGTACCGATTACGACGGCGGTGAAAACTGTTTCACGATGATTCAAATAATACCAACATCGTTGTCTACTGATGTGATTTGTTTTTTGCCCCGAGGAATACGTTCGCGGTTTATCCTGGACGACATCTTATCGGCTCTACCGGTAACGGTTCACGTAAATCAATTCAAATGACTCATATTTTAACACGATTTCCATGACGGAGGAAGAATAACGATTACAACATTTTAGAAACTCCACACACCTAATTCAATTGTCGATTGTTACTGTTTGTATTTATTGATTGGACATGGGATGGAACTATCGATTTTTCGCCCCATAGTAATGATTTGTTTTATTCGTATGAAAAATGAATTATGTTAAAACCGAATGATGTACCTATTCGAAAATAACAATTAGTTTAAGACGATATAATATCTCGTTGACGGTTAGAAGAGAATGGGGAATCATCGATGTCCGGTGGAGTCAATACACTATTTTTACGAACAGTAGCCGATACTAGATTGAAGGGATCGATATAAGCGCTTGCAGACGATCGACCGACGACAATTTCAAAATGCTCTTGGTATAACATTAATCATTTTTTTTCGACCTCAGGCAAGAGCGTGTTGGAGACGTAACCGAAAAATAAATCGTCCACCACCGTCGCCGATGCCTGAAAAAAATCGCACGTCCAAACCACAATTGCCATCGACGTGATAATATTATTACAATAATGTATTCTTGCCCGCAACTGTAATTCAAACGGTGAAATTTTTAAGTGCACTGCGTTGGAGTGTACGGAACTTTTGACCGTCAGACGTGATTTCGATTTGGCGAAACCAATACGGTCTGTTTTCCTTGTCCCGACTACTGTCAAATCGAATAAAACTTTGGTTCCCTTGAGCGGCCTAAGGTCCTGGACTTATAATGATATATAGACCATTAAAATAGAACATACGAAATTCGTAGCTGCACACCGAAAAGTTCAGTCGTTATATAATGCACGTTCATACCTATTAACGTTATACTAAACGTCAAAAATGACACTTTACCACTGCACGAATGTACAACCTGAAATATATTAAAGAACAGTGTTCGCTTGGTTTTCCAAAAATAATTTTCCGAGCTCAACTATACTGAGTACTATTTTGGATATTTATAGAAGCATTGATCTCGAACATAATTAACGATGTATCAAAAATTATATGTATAAAAATTATTAAAAAGTAAGCAATAAATTAAGTGTTATAATACATGTACGGTAGGTTTGACAGTAATAAAATAGTTTTTGGTATTAGGGTTTCAATTTTGAGCTGTCGGTAATTGGGCCACATTTTATGTACCTGCTTCGTATAAAATATTTGTTTACATTTGACTACCCGGAGATTGGACCATAAATGAACAGCATAAAAATATACGAATATACAATGTTTATTAACTAATAATTATTTTTATAATGCATAAAATACCTACAATATTTTTTTTTTTTAATAACGCCATACGCAGGATTCACAAATTTAATATATTATAAAATGTATAATACTAATAATATAATAATATAATACTTTATAATATATAAAACATCGCCAACGAATTTTGGCACATTGACTTTCGTGAACAAAAGAAAATTTATGATTATTAAAAATTAATAAATTTTTTCTGTCTTCGTCAATATAAATTTCAATAATTCCATTTTACTCATATATCATCGAATCAACATATATTACTAAACGTGGATCGTATAGTTTGCAATCAACTAAACGATCGCGACGTTCTATAATCTTTGTAAATTAAACTTTTAGCTTTTTTTATCCATTTAATTTGATGAGACTATGACAGCCCCTAATAACTCTATATCGATTTATAAATATAAAATAACATAAATAAAATTTACAAAGTACTAATATATTTAACATTAATATCGTAATATCGTTTCACTAATAAACAACTAGTTCCACAAGTAACTATTAAAACATGTGGATTTTTTTAACTGTTCTCACCTATAGATTATAGACTATAAGTACCTTTTTTATTTATTTGTTATCATTGTTTAGCCCAGTGGTTCCCAAACTTTTATTTTCGCTGTGCTTTTTTTTTTGACTCAATTTAGCCACGGTGCCCAGCTGTGAATAACATTTAAGACAGAACAAAAAAAAAAAAAACTTATTGATAATCAATTTTATTAATTTTATTAAAATTTAACTCAAGTATAAATTAATGCATTTTTAAACTTAAAAAATAAATAAATAAAAATTATTGTTATTATGATTATAATTATTATATAAAAATATAATAGGGTTAAAATGAGAGTATCCGAATATACAATAGAAAATATTACATTATTTATGAAAACCATAAGGAATAACAATTTTATACATTTTAAACTATTTGTTATGAACCGTAGACCGTGGTGCCCTTAGAAAGTGGTCGCGGTGCACAGTTTGAGAACTGCTGGTTTAACTGATAACACTGAGGGAACTGCTTTCGGAATGTTTCCGTATCGCCGAGTATCTATAGGCTATAAAAAAAAACACGAAAAAGTATTTTATATCTGTATTATTAAAGCTAAATTATTGATTCAAAACTTTGTTCTTAAAAAGTAATCAATTTGGAGATACGTAATCCGCCTAAATGGTAGATAGAGTTAGGTACTCAAGTTCAACTGATGTTAAATTAATTAAGTATAGCCGTATAGTACCTGTGAGTGTTCGAACTTCGAAGTGTATGAACGAAACCAGTTATTACGAACGAATATCAACATTCAGTATACAAAATATATTATAATAAACATGCACAATGCACAATAGTCAAACATAATATGAAACACATCAACGAGAAGAACAACTACAGGTGGCTTCAAGTGCATTTTATACAAAAGTCAACCATCATAGTTACTATTATAAATATTAACGATAAAGACCAAAACTCTCAATACTAAAATCGTTAATAATTCTATAAAAAGAAAAATGTCATCGTTTAAATGGTTTACGGTTTTTCCGGTATACCGTTTACACGGTATTTTACAGTCTGCCGTAAATGATGGTTTTTTTACTTTACATCGTACATAAAAATAATTTCAAAATACCGGTACACCGGTATGTATATACGATATACTAAAAATACAGTTAGTCCTAATGTACCTATCGTACACATTGATGAAATAAAATTATTCATAAATTCTACGAACAAACAATTGTAGTTATACTCGCAATTACCGAAATGAAATATTAGAAAAGTGTATATTTAAAATGGACACACAAACATATTTTTTCGAAGGAAAATAAAAATTAACGAATAGTTATAACAAATATTAATATAATCAATGATGGAAGTAATATGTTGTTCATGAGAGAATTAGATTAATAATGGATAGCTTCAGGTACATTTACTACATACTGGATAAAACAAGAAAACGTTTTATTTTTATTTTTTTTTGTTTTTCATGAAATCATAATATTATTTTTCAAATCCACACAAAATAAGTGCGCGTAAACAATAAAATAAATATACATTACAATGCATATCTTGTTTGAGATGTTAATAATATTGAATTCAATACAGATAGGAAAGAAAACGGAAGTTTATGCATTTCAATTATATTTCCCCTTCACGGTTTTATATCGGTGAAAGTTTAAATAAACTGTAACAACGTAAACCCTGATTTGGATACCATTATTTAACTTGAATCTACAGACTTTGAATCTATTATTATTATTATTATTTTTATTATTATTATTATTATTATCATTATTATTATTATTATTATTATTATTATTATTATTATTATTATTAT